>NW_017729011.1:26804375-26812904 GCF_001723915.1 Gavialis gangeticus
GCAATAACCCCAGCTAGCTCCCTCAACACCCTGGGGTGGAGAGCATCCGGACCCGCTGACTTGAACGCGTCCAGCCCCTCCAGAAGCTCTCTAACCCGGTCCTCCCCAACCTGAGGTCTGAAGGTGATCCCCTCGAGTCCGGCTTCTATCACAGCAGGGAAGTCCCGGTCCCTGCACAAGAAAACGGAGGTGAAGAATTGGTTAAAGAGGTCCGCTTTCTGCTCGGACGCAACCACCAGATTGCCCAGCGTATCCTGCAGGGGTCCCACATTACCCGGCACCTTCTTCATCCTCCCAATATATTTGAAAATTCAAACTTAGTGGCCAGAAGGACAAAATTATATAGGATAGTAATTTACAGCATAGCTGCAAATGGGTTCAAGGTACGAAAACAGATGCATCATGCATATTGCCTTGATTGCAGTGGAAACTGAGCAGTGTCAGCTGCTGTTCCACTCATTTGGTGGAAAGGAGGGTCCTGTGCTTTACTTGGTTATTGAGAACTTACAGGTGAACTGAAAGGGACACTGTACAGGTACAAAGGTCTCCTTCTCTGTGGGCATGAATCTCTGTGTTTGTATCAGAAGAATCACTTAATTGACTTGGTATATGGATGAGCCTGATTAAGAGGACATAAATCCTAACTATAGATTAAAATAAACTGGTCTGAACCAGTAATTTTGACAACCAGTGGGTACATCTATATGTGTGCTTTACTGCGGAGTTGACTATATAGCTCTGCAGTAAAGCATCACAGTCTACACTTGCACGGTATTTGTGCGCAGTAAATTAACTCCACCATAGGATAGTAGTACTGGGGACAAGTACTGTCATACAGAGGAGTAATTATGCATGCTAAAACACACGTGTAGACAATGATGGGAACTGGCTGGGCCATGAGGATGCTGAAGTGTGGGGGTTGCCTGCTGCCTCATACTGCATTTTATTACCCTCATGCCCCAGCCAGCCCTTCTGCCACCTAATGCCCAGGGGTGACTCCACTCCCCCAACCTGCTACCAACCTGGGGCTGCTCCACCCAGAACCAAAGTGTTGCGGTCCCAGATGCATGTGCAGACATTGTGCTCGAGAGCAGCTGACTCTGGCTCAAACGGTGACAGAGAATATTTCCTCACTGTAACAGCACATGTAGGTGCACCCAGTGAAAGCAAAATTTATGTAAGACCAATTTGTGTTTTGTATTTAGATTTTGCACTGCCTTAACTAGATTGATTTGTAAGCAGATTTTAACTAAATTGGTGACCTTTTTAACTGTATACTAGGCCTTAGCAAAGGAACGTGTAATGTTATGGCAGTGCTTCCTTTCAGTAAGCTAGACAGCAGTGTGCTTGGCTCCAATTATGGAAACTCTTGGCAAAAACAAACTGTGACTCAGCCAATGCATCCACAAGATTTTAATTAGTAAGGTTTTATTTGGGATGTGGGTAGGTGATAAGGCCATATACCCTGCATCTTGTCTCTTGTCTAGATATTTTATATGGTCCAGAGGGAGGGGCCGGTACAGATATGCATTTTTAGAATCTGTTGAGTGAAATGAGATGGAAAGGATTTGGTGTATTTTTTTAAAGTAAAAGTTTGAGGGATCTGCTTGCAGTATCTGCTCAAGCCAGAAAATGAAATACTAGGTAGGACACTAGGTAAGACACTTTTTGTCTAATTCTCTGCAATAGATATTGTCCTCCCTGTGTTCCTGCCTGTCACAGCACTCATTGTAGTGGTTTTGCCTTAGTCTGAAAAAGAGAGGATTTGTTTAAAAAGACTTTTTAGGAAACAGAGATTCTATTTACAGGCACTTTAGTGGGTAAAAATATAGCTGACTTGGGTGTGATCAGGATTTTTACTTCTGTTCTCTTTTGTATGTGAAGCAGTGAAGTCTGTCTACCTCTCACCAAGCCTCTATTTTGGTTAAATATGTGCTTTTCCGGATAGAATCTTAACTACCCCTATCTTTGGTTTGGCTTTTCCCTTTCCAAGATGCCTTGAGCAAATGAATAACAGATACAATCAGTGGAATTGTTCAGGTATGAATTATTTTTCTAGCACTTTCCTGGTGATGGCAGTTTCATAGAAATTAATTCCAGTAAGGGCCATTAGATCATGTGGTCTTACTCCTCCATATTTCTGTATTCATTCCTGCTTTAGAATATCCAAGGCTAGGACTTTTAGTTGAAGTAACAGAGAGGCAATTGATGCCATTTGTATCTTGTCACAAAACTATAGACCACAATTAACTGTCTAATCCTGTAAAAGGAAAGATGCAATTTAAAACCTCTGTTTCTCTGTTTGAATCCAAGCCCCCTACCCTCTTAACTGAGACCAGCACAACCAAATCAGTAAATAGCTGCACAAGCCGTGGCCAAGTGTCTCTCACCTGTCCCCTCATGACTGAGGCTGAGATGCTCCTGCCCCACGTGGCTGATGGAGTTGCTCCATTGGACCAAGCAGAAAAGATGTCTGTGGTGACCAGCCCTGTCGACGACCCATGGGAAGGAAAGGGAAGGCTTGGAAGTTTGGTCCATAATTTCTGTGCCTTTAGTTTTCATTTTTACAGATTAGGATAACAGTGCCTCCTTACTTCTCATGAAGTGCTTTGAATTAATTTTGTGAGGCATTCAAATGTTATGGTGCTGGACAATGATGTCATGATGAGTGATGTACAGTATTTCATGCTCAGTGTAGCATTTTGGTATTGTACCATAAATTAAGGTATGGGAGACGTTAAAGGCTGAGGAGGAAAAAGAAATACTGAACTAGATGCCTCATTCACTGTCCTCTGTGCAATTTGTGCAGTGACTGAGGCAGGGCTTTTCTGTGGAAAAGCTGGTATGCTTTCTTGCAGTTGTGTAACATAAATAGGGACCTACCAAACTTGCGGGGTGAAAGCAATTTCCATGGCTCAGTTGTGGCCCAAAGCTGATTTTTCTTCCTTTTTTTTACAGTCCTTTTGTGGCAGCAGCCCCACCCCTCAGTGCTGATTGACAGGGAGCCCCTGGGAGGAGGAGAAGGAATGAGTGGGCTGCCACCATCTTGACTGCTGGCTGCCCTTTGTGCAGCCCCACCCCTTGGTGCTGATTGGCAGAGAGGGAGGTGGGGGCAGCTGCCATCTTACCTGCTGCCCTTTGCCACCCCACTGCCTGGTGCCTCCCCCTCCCAGGCAGGCTGCAAGGCCAGACTGCAGCAGCAGCAAGGACCACTGGTGCCCCCTGAGGAGAGACCACTTTATTTGTATTAAGTTGTTGTTTTGTTTTTTGGGAGGGATGTGGGGGGGTGTTGGTTGATCTTCTGGGAAATCGCAGCCAGTGCCACTTTTTACAGAGAATGCTGTTTTTCATGGTTTCCGCAAAAATTGCAAAACTGTGATTTTAAGTAGGTTCCTAACATAAATCATCAGCACAAGGAGCAGATGAATTCCAGTATTTTTCTAACTTTGGGCACTCAGTTTTGCCAACAGAACTGTCTGCTAACATTTCTGCAAATTTATTTGTAGAATAAAAGTGTTCTTGGATCTGGAAAACACAGATCTGGTTTGTGCCTGTAGAAACTTGCAGTTTTAAATAGGTGATTGCAGGGCCTAAAGTGACAGTATTTTCGGTAAATGGCTGGAAAGGAAGGAGTATAAGGTGTTGTCTAAAACGTTTTAATGGAGGACCTTGGCAAAAATTCTGTTTTTGTTGCACTGCTGATGAAAGTTCCCTTTCAAGCTGTTAACTTATTGGGTGAGAATCAAGATTGCCCTGGATGCTCTGGTGACTATCTGTATAAAGCAGATTTTTTTTATTCCAGTTGAGAACAGAATTTGAATTAGCAGTTGGTTTCACTTTGTGGTGCTGGTAAACATGAAGAGTATCATTATAAATTGTAACCTATCCATGGTGAACAGTTCATCCCTGTTTTATTGCAATACTGAATTACTGTAAGTGTATTGCTGTGGTGCAGAGAGGCCCCAAATGAGATGATGGTTCTGCTGTACACGTTGGTAGTCTTTTTCTGAGCAGCACCAGAACAAGCACGTGATGGGTGCCGAAATCTTGTTATAACATAAACTTCAGCACGTTGACTTCGTTGCATAGGTTAAAATTAGAACTGTTCAAGAAGACATTTTTCATCTATACACATTTATGATAAAACATGAAACTTCTGCATCTTCGCTATTCAGCTAGAGTGATAGATCTCTGATTTATTTTTTTTAAATAAAATGTAGTCCCACATTTATGAACACTGAGAGAAGTATAAATTTAAATTCCATGTTTCCGTGAAGTACCTGTAATCTTGCTTGTATGGTCGATTATTTTTTTTAAAGTATCTTGTAAATCTGTTTTATATTTTTCATATAATTTATTGACTTGATACACTAATCAAGTACTTACACAGGTGATAACATATTAAAGTATATGTTGAGCCAATTTAAATATTATGTTCTGAATAGCAGACCAAGCTTTCTGTGTTGAAAATTATCTGCTGGTTAAGCATGCTAATTAATACGGGTACCCAGTTGCAGGTCACATCTTTGCCCTCCCTTTGCTCTGGAAGTCAGGAGTGGTACGAGAATCTCATGCACTTTTGGAGTAGTTTGTCAAAACCCAGGATCATTGGCCGTCTTGTTCTTGTTTGTGTTTTGCCAGGGATTGTAAATGTTCATTTTGCGTGAGAATCTTGCTACTCTGCCCCCCATCTTTGTTGCCTCAGAGCAGGATTAAAGCAGTGTGCACTATTTGGATTACCCCTTAGATTAGTGATTCTTAACGAGGGTGCCGTGGCATCCTCAGGTTCCTTGAGATCCTTTCACGGATGCTGTGGGGTGCCACACAATTTAGCACTGTTAGATTTACAAACATGATTTACAAGATAAACCAAGACATTTCAAATAGAAATCCATAGTTGTGGCCTTCCTGAGCTCGTTGCTGTAGGAAAAAAAATGTTCTTTATTTTCCTGCAGGCAAAAAAAGGAGTGAAAACTAAGACCTGGCATTTTCCAAGGGGTGCCTCAAGCCTCAAAAGGTTGAGAACTACTACCTTAGATCCATATGGAAACAAACTGCATCAGACCCTGCCTAAATGGTGCCTCACGGTGACACCATATGTTATCAATGCTCTGTGGGGGGTTTTTGGGTTTTGTGTTTTTTGCACTGCCTGCTCCTGGTTTTGATCTATGAATCTGTGAGCACCTTGGCTTCCTGGCCACTGTAGTGCTTTGCACATGGCCTTGATTTTGATCTACCTGTTGAGGGAAGGGGCAGACCGCCTCTGGAGAGTCCTCTTCTCAAAATACATCTGTCCTTTGGAATACATCTGCCCACTGATCAGGATGCTGCAAGGCCTGTCTGAGTAGGCGTTAACAGAGTGCTCAGGTAGTTTAGTATAGGATGTGTATATTGGGGAACTGCCAAAGGTCTCCTGGGTTTTAAAGCTGCACCAGTCACATAATTCATGGTGAAATGATGCGTGATAAAGTAGAAGCAAGAAATATAGCTATTTTGGTCAGTTCTTACTTTGTATCTCCTTTGTTCTTCGTTTTTGTATGTTAGTCATGGGTCCTGGCAGCCCTGGAGAGACACTCTTGCATGTATACCTTGTGTAAAACCTGAATCTAGACAAATGATAAATTATGACGCTTATTTTCTGTATTGACTTGAGAAAATACTGAGGTAGTTTTATGATAAATTCAGAACTCCTCCTTTTTAATTTGTATTTTTTCCGACCTTCAGAAGGCCTTTTTCTGTCCCATATAGTCACCACTCCTTGCACAGGAGAATATTTAAATCTCTTTAATTGATTTTTTTTTTTTTTCATAAATGCATTTGCTTTGCAGGAGTTGTCCATCCATCATGTTGCATCACCAGTGGTGGCTGAGCTGAGATTCCTGCATCTTGGGGAGAGCATGTATAAAAGGGATGGCCTCATGGCCAATGTGACGGTGACCTCCGCCACTCCAGAGGTACAAGAACATGTTTATTTTCATTATTAGCTGCTACTTCAGAACAGAAGCTGTAGCTTATTTTGACTTCCATAGAAATCTTTTCTGCCAGATTCATGTCTTAGGAAGGGGATGGTTTGTGACAGCAAACTTAGCTTGGATGCTATAATTCTGAACATTCACAACCCATCCAGAATTATTTTTTCCATGCTTTTCACAGTTGTTATAACATGCAGATAGATCTAAAGTGGTCTTTGTTTATTTGCTGAAGTCCTTTACTTCAACTCAAAATAAAAGCTACACAGCCCAAATAAGGGAATGCTAAGTCCCATCCAAACAGTTGGTTGGAAAAAATAATGACTACATTTTCAGTGGAATTTGTCAATTCATCTAAAACAATATATTGTGTAGACATGGTTTGATTTTGATTCAGTTTTTCTAGAAGCCAAGTGGACTTGTCATGCAACTTGCAATAATTGTCCAGTTTCCTGCTAGATCATCTAGCTTGGGCTCCCAGCTCCAGTGCAGCCAGGACTTCCAGGGTGTGTAGCTCTAGGCAGACTGCCCTGGAATTTGAGACCTTGGGCTTCTTTCCCTTTCATGGAGACTATTGAACATTTGAGTTTTGTGCTGAACCAAAAGAGCAGTAAATTTCAAAACACTAGATGTGTTTTGAGCATCTGAAAATTAAAACGTAAGCTTTGAGAAATTATTCTGGTTTTAGGCCCTTTTCCTGTCAAAAACACTTTGATTTAAAAACTTTGAATCAGTTTTACAAGTTGAAAAGCAAAGCTTTTAAAACCAGCTGGTCCTCTTAGCCAAGTATAAAATCTTTTAAATAGCAGTGGCTCCTTTTATACACAATTTAATCTTAATCAGAGAAGAGAAACACTTTAAGATCTTGGTCTCCATGATTCTATCCAGCTGGTTAAGGAGTGAACTGAATGGCTTCAAAGGGGCTTTTTCTTTTAAAAAAAAAAAAAAAAAAAATCCACCAAGATAAGATGCAAAAGATCACTGGGCTGAAGCCTGTGGACACTAACAAAATCCATTTTTTATGCTTCCAGGAAAGAACTTTAAAAAGTATTGGTCAAAACACAATTTTATATTGCTGTTCTAAATAGTCAAAAAAAGCTTCCCTGTAAAACGCTGTAGAATGGGAATAATCGTAATAAATCTTGGTTTTGGATCTAATGAAACAAAATGTATACATGGCTCTAGGATTATGTCATCATTTTATTTTCTTCAGTTTGTAATCATTAAGCTAGCATGTCCAGAATAATCATGAGATTCAGAATTCTTATTTTTAGGACAAATTTTAATTTATTAGAAGTTAGAAATGAATTGATTATCTTACCTTTTTAAATTTAAGCTTTTCAAGATAGATTGTGTGGTAAAACGGTGAAGCTAATGCATGTTTTTCCACATAGAGTTCCCTGCTCTGTGCAAAATGGAACAGAACCTTAAGTGTGTCATCACAATCACTGTATCATAGTGCCTTGAGAATAATCATGCCCTCGCTTCGGGGAGTGAAGTGATAGGTCTCTTGCATTTCTTAAGATGTAATTTTGTAAACTCAGTGACCCACTGTATCTGGTTATACTGTTTCCCTTTTGTTTTCTTGGAATGACCTCATAGTTTTCATTTTCTTCGAAATGGCTGAAGAAAGGCAGGTTTTTTTAGAGCTTGCTATAATTATGAATGTCTGTCATACCCTCTGGTAATTACTTCAACCTTTAAGAGAAACACAGCAGTGAGCTGCTTAATATTATCATGTTAAAGGCCCTACAAAATATCCAAAATTCACATGCCAGAAATCAGACTCAAGAGTTCATCCTCAAAGGAACATGCTGCAATTATATTAACTTGAATTTCATAGTAGTAATTATGCTGCTTTGTCACATTTTATAAACTGAACTGCTTTCATTCAGGGCTATTAAGTTCCTTTTCTTCCAACAGTAGGGCAGGCTCTAAAAGGTATGCAATTTCTGGCCTTTATTCAATGATACAGTTATGAGATGGAGGCTTTCCAGTGCCATTTCCTTGTCTGGATCCTCAGATACTTCACACATTTGGGTTATTGATACCATTAGGTTTGGAATCTTAAAGGAGGGTGTAGTTATATTTTATAGTCCGCCCTTCCCACAAAAGGCTCAGGGCAACTTGCAGTAAAAAACAAACTAACTTTAAAAAGCAGATAAAATATTAAATAAGATGGGGACTTTCTTCTGTTATCTCAGTGTCAGTTATGGAGTCCAAAGTGTGTACTCTTCTGCTATCTTCAAAAAGAAAAGGCAGTAGGCAGCTTTAGAGATCTTTTGAAAGAAACCACTTATTTTTCTACAGATGCACATCTCTTGAAGTCTTTGCGTTTTCCCAATCCAAGCTAATTAAGCTTCAGAAAACACAGGCCAGATTCTTGGACTGCATCTACATTTGGAAGAAAATTGAAAGCATAATTCATCACCAGTGCGGTTACATGAATGGTAGCAACAGTAGAAACAGTTGCATACACAAGACTTGGACTTTTTTTTTTTAAACAAAACTTTTGCTACTGTTGGCAGATTTTTATTTTTTTTTTCTTTTAAGCAGAAAA
>NW_017729011.1:26817904-26824825 GCF_001723915.1 Gavialis gangeticus
CTATCAGGGACCACAAACCTTTCATGGCAAAGCATATGCAGTGATTTCCAATTCCAAAGCTTGTTGCAAAATGGTACTATGTCCCCAGGGAATTCAGGGGCATAGTCTATTCCTCAAATCAGTGATAAGCTCCCCTACTACCTCCAACATTGTGGAATAGTGCTCGGCGTGCCCCTGAGGCCCTTACCCATATCCTCATTGGTTCACTCAGAGTGATGGAGACAGAGGGCAGGTAGATCACAGCTTATGGGTTGTTCTTAGCAGCAGGTTGCAATCGAAGCCACGGACTTTGGTATATAGCTATGGCCACAGTTGGAACATCTTTTCTGGCCAGGCATACATTGGCTATTGGGAAGGTCGCGAACTGTAAAGAAATCTGCCTGTGCTGGTGCTTGCATGCTCCTGCAAACGTTGATGAATTCATCTCCAAAGTTTCCCCCTAAAGTAGGGAAGAATTATCCACATTTTGCAGGTGAGGAACTGCAGCACAGAGCAGCTCTTAAGCAATTTGTCCCTGGTCATCCTGGAAATTTGTAGCAGAGTAAGTGACAGAACCTGGATCCCCCTGAGTCCTGGGGCAGTGTCTTATCTGTAGAACTATACTTTTTCACTTGGTTCAGAGTAAGATATCACTGCTTATAGTGAATGAATCATAGTGCAGACTAGGGAGCTGTTACTCTCTTCGTTATCCAGCAGTGGAGTATTTGAATTGGGCAAGGAAGATGACATCTTAATTCTTTGTCAGGATTTCAGCTAATGTACATACTCTGTAATGGTCTCTGCCTTACTTTTAAAGACCTGAAGTTTAAGTGAAAAAAGAGAGGAATACCAAATTGGGAGTTAGGCTGGATCCATTCCAACCTTATGATTCTTCCTGTGAGATTTATGTCATTTTCAACTGTTTGGAGGTGTTTTTACCTCTGCTTCTAGCCAAGCCAAAGCTGTTCACATCCGAGTGCTGTGTCATTTTGAGGATTCAATAATTTTATTATTGATTAATGTTAGCAACTTCCCTAAGGTTGCACAGGAAGTTTGTGGTAGAATTGAAATTCAGTGCAGATCTCCCAATTCCTGGTACAGTGCTATAACCACAAGACCATCCTCTAATAGTGTTGTATAACCATTTCTAAAATGACTTTTTGTATTAACTGTAGTTGCTGAATAAGATGATTATACAAGATGCCAGACAAATGCAGGGCAATAAGCATGGGTCTTCCATTTTTTTGAACATGGTGGAAATTCTAACCACAGAGTACACAGTCACTAGTCTCTGTCCTCTTTCAGTTTTGTAGAATATAATGACTGCATTTTTCAAAGCCTGTAATTAATAATGCAGGATTATTTAAATGAGCTGGTTTGTTACTACCCAAAGTTGACCTCACATTTCTGTTGTTGACCTTTTTGGTTTCCTTACTGGCTTGAATATACTATCAATTCCAGTAACTCTGTGGACAGTTTTTTTCCAGACACTACCATGCTGGGAAGGCTGAAATAAATAGGAATCAATAAAAAGTATATATCAGAACTTCGGGTACACGATGATATTTTCAGGTTCATGAGGTTGGAAGAAGCCACAAAAACTTAACACATCTGTATAGATGAAATAAAGAAGTTTATTAATCAAAATAACCCTTTGATTCAGTGTAGATTCAATGTACTCAAACATTTAGATTAATTTGAGACCACTTTATCAGGCACAAGGAGACTAGTCCTTGAGACTTCTGCAATACTTGGTTTCCTCTATAGAAAAATGGGATTTTGACTCTTGTGAACTGTAGTGTTTACTGTAATCCTGTAAACACACGTTGTTCTAGTAGCATTTCACCACAGTCTCCAATGAGCCTGTCTCCCATCATCTCCTGAACAGGCAGAATTTTAACAAACAAGATTCTTGGCAATGTACTTGACAAATACAAAAAAATAGTCCATATCCCAAAGAGCTTATTAGCGATCCTTCTCAACCATCCAGTCTGCCAGTGTGCAACACATGCACAAATGAAAATGGCAAGTGACCAAAATGGAACATTTCAGTTTTTCTGTCTGTCATAATTAGGAAATGCCAATATGGGTAAACTATAAAACTAGTCTAGTCTAGTGACATAGGGTATACATGGAGGACTACTGTGTTTCAAGCTGAAAGATGTAGATGGGACTTGAGTCTGCAGTGTTAGAAACCTTAATGCTATTATTATGTCTGCCTAAAATGACCTTTTAAACCTGCTGTTGTCATTCAAGGAAAGTGGAGCAAATATTTGATTGCCTTCTAAGGTAATAGAGTTGGACCATGCCCTATAACAGCATTTGTGAAAGGCACAAAAATATAAAGACCAGTCATTGAAAGATGAGGTCAAAACTTCTGGTTTTCTGGCTCATCCAAATGACCCTTCTCTAGACAACTGAAATATGGAATTTTATACTTGTGAACATGTACTGTCTAAAATAAAAAATTAGTAGAATGGGACCATTACTTTTTTTGTGTAAGCTTACTACTAGTGATGAATTGCAGAAAGGAACAAGCTCACTAGGTGGAGTAGACAGAACTATTGCAGAGCTTTGAAATCAAGAATGTGAAGATTAAATGCTGATGTAGTGGGTGACAGTGTAGGCATTCAGAAATCGGTTCATCTGTCAGGCATTGTAGGCTAGGCATTGGCATTGTAGCCCAGGCATTGAGCTGGGAGGTGAATGACGGATGATCAGGACATAAATAAGCACTGGGGTTGCATTTAGGTTGGGACAGGTTTTGGATTGTCAGTAGGCTATTACTTGCGTAGAATTTAGTTTTTGGTTTCTTTGGGATGGTTTGGAGAGGGCTGATCCGGCCTCAGGCAGGGGCTTGGGCTAGATGTGACCTCTGGAGGTCCTTTCCAGCCCCACTTCTCTATGACTCTAAAGCAGCAGCAAAGTTTGGACGTGACACTTCTCCCCTTTTTCCCCGCATTTCTAGGTTTCCAAGTTAAAGGTGTCCCATTGACTGTGAACTCAGAAGTCCCAGATGATTTCTCTTTATTTGACATGGTTTTTGCCTAATTTGCTAATTTTAATTTTTTTTTATGGTAAAAACTTTATGCAACTTGCATTCTGTTACAAAAAAGGTGTCCTATTCTCTCCCCCCCTGCATTTTAGAACTAAATCCCAGTATTGATTAGCCTTTGTTTAATACAAGTACAGAAAAAATATGCAGCTGATATTCATGAGCCACATTAAACTAAATATGTTCAAGGAACAGAATTTCAGTAAAACGCAACAGTTCTTTATGAAGTCTATCTGCCAGACAGGTCTTATAAAAGTTATTTTTATGCATTGGTATAATTCTCTTTTTGTTTTCATTGAAATCTATACTTTTTCCAGATAACCCTCCTATATATTTTTTTTTCTTTTTGAAGGGTAGTAGCAGCTCTGACTCTCTGGAGGGACGGAGCTCGGACTATGCCAATAAAAGCTATGATGCGGTTGTATTTGACGTATTGAAAGTAACTCCTGAGGAGTTTGCTGTAAGTAAAAATGTTATTTCTGAATTTATTCTTGTGGAATATTTGAGACTAGCAGGGTATAAAAATAGCATAAAACATTTATTTTTTCTGTCTTAGAGTAAAACCTTTTAAGCAAGTCAAATTTCAGCACTCTGAGGCAAGTTTCTGACCATATACATTTTGAGCCAAAAGCTTCAACATTGAAGTATTCATCACTGAGCTGATTCAGCATTTGGGGATTTTGAGGTTTAAGAGAAACTACGAAGTTGTTTGGATTTCCTCCAAAATTTTAAACTGGTTTTTAAGATGCTGATGAATGTCCACAGTCTTTTAGGATATGACACTCGGTGAGGCAGACACAGCCCTCCTGACTAGCCTTTTCTTACCTGAACATCTACCAGCACTATTTTTCACTTTCCTACAGAAGCAGGTATTTCTCAAAAACAAGGGATGAAGACTTGCTAGGCAAAGGGCATCAAGTCATATACCCTCACTGTCAGTTCTTGGTACCAGACTGAAAGCAAAAGTTCTGTGCTAGTAAGGGCCCAATATGGCTCTTGTATTGTTTGGCTGCTTGCTTCAGATTTAAACTGCATATTTAATAATGTCTGCCAGAAAACATGAAGGTGAAGGAGCGAGGGGTAGTGAAATGGACTCCAAATTTGCATAATTGTTCCAAGCCCCCTGCACAGTGTGGCAGGACAGCATTAATTAATTTCACCATTTTTTCCATGCTAGCAAAACTCTATCTGTTTTGGTAATTTCAGTAGAAGAATATTCTGATGGTCACAAGTCTTCTAACCCAGATGTCTTAAAAAATATTACAAGGTTTCTTCCCTCTGCCTTACCACCAAATGAGATGTCATCCACAACTATGAATAAAAGTTCAACAACTAAAGTGGAAAGGGCCTCTGTGGGATTTGCAAAGATGCCTAAAGCAAATCCCATTTATTAAATGCACTTTTTTTTTAAAGCATGGGGCAGGAAAACTTTTAAAACTAAAAACAAACACAAAACCTCTTAGCGTGAAGCATTCTCTGATGCCCTCTTATGCTCTGCTCATACCGCTTTACTCGAATACCATGATCTACAGGACTGGTGGCAACTGAAATATCTCTGCTGGTTCTGATCCCAGCAGAGAACTAGATAATTATATCTTTACTATAATTAATAATAGCCAGTAAGTTACAGATGACTTTTTCACTACATTGACTCCAAGCATGTACTATTCCCTTTGTTAAGTATTTCAAGTAACTTGAATTAATAATTCAACTGAGAAAGCTATCAAAGCAAGCCCAGAGGGTCTGGTCTGATTGTTGGCAGTACTGTGTGAAATAAACCCATGGCATTGTAAGTCAACGGAGGCTAGAATTGCTGTGTTACAGTTAGATTCCCAGGGAAATGGAGTGCAACCAAGTAAAGGTCATTTCCTAAAGTTAAGCAATTTCTTTTAAAAACATAAAATGTGAAACAGCATGAGAGAGGAAATTTCTCATACTGGTGAGTTCTTGCCAGTAGAGAAAATAGGCATTCGCCTTGGATAATGGCCATTACAAGATGCAAATGAACGCTTTGTGGGCAAAACTTCTCAGTAAGAAGCATTGCAGAGAGCAGTAACCTGCTGACACTGGGCCTGACCACCTTAGCTGTTGGTTTTCAGGGAAGGACAGAATATCACCAAAAAAACTTCTCTGATTATGCAGTGAATCTGCTCATGGGGAAAGTGTTGGCCAAATGCATGAGTCGGAGCTTCTGGAAGGCTGCACCCACTAGTAACAAGCAGATGGAAAAATGTAATAGTTTTCTTTTTACCCTAAATGATTTTTAATCTTACTGTTGCAGAGCCAGATTACATTAATGGATATGCCAGTATTTAAAGCTATACAGCCAGAGGTATGTTTTCTTAATCTAACTGTTAATGTATGTGGTGTGTTGGGGTATAATGGACTGATCAGATAGATAATTTGTTGCCTTCAAATGTGAATGAAGACATTAATCTTGTGAATGTACATAAACACTTGAACAATAGTTCTTGGGCCTGCACATTCTTGATGCCTCTTAACATAACCAGAATAGACCAGGGAGGTAGATGATACTTACGTTCAAAGTCTTTCACTTCAGTTTCTTAAGCTCATGCTTAAAGACACCCACGTGCATGAGCAGAGCTTAGCTTCTTTTCATGATGCATTCCAAATCTCGTTCTGGAAGATCAGACAAGCGTGCTAACTTTCCTGCACTGCCAACACCTTCAACAGAAAAGCTGACAGCTGTCTGGGGAAACCTGGTAGACCCTGCCCTTGAGGACCCTTGAAAAAACAAGGTTTTGTTACAAGGGTCTTGTAGTAAATTAGAGTTCAGTTTCTCTGAAAACTCTAGACATGGTGCTGGTAAGAAATGTCTGCTGAAGTGCAAGCCACTCGTGCTGAATTCATGTGACATTTGTTTGACATTCACTCTCAGTCTGGTGGATCTCTCTGCAGACAGGAGAGGGTCTGTTCTGGTTCTGTTGATACAACTTTTTTTCTCTTGTTTCTGCTATTTAGTTGTCAGCAGTGTGCTGTGCTGATAGGACCTAGAAAAATGATGTTAAGTCAGGCACTCATTCTACTCTGTGCACACAGAGGCATAGCTAGCAAGTATGGTATTCATAGTAAAACCCCGCTGGAAGATTGTGTTGGGGGGGGGGGGGTTAGGATTAATCTCACCTGCCCCAGGAAGTCCCCCATTGCCACTGGCATGGAGCCACTGCCATTGCTGTTATATTTGAGGTGCAGAGCTGGTGCAGCACCATGAAATAGAAGTATTTTTACAGAAGTTAGGCTTGGGAGAAAGATATTGGAACATATCTCTGTAGGAAATCTCCCTTCTTTTGACTTTTTGGGAGTTTGATTGGCAAGACGGACAAACCCAGTTGACATGTAGGCAACAAGGAGCCAGTCCAACGGCTTGGAGAGCTGCATGCAGCTGGTAAGTCTGTTGTGGTGGCAGGGGAGGGAAGGGACATGGGGGGGGGCAGATCAATGACCCCCCCCCCCCACAGTGAGGGAGGGAGTGGGGCTGCGGCAAGCACTGCCTGGGCAGGGCAGACACGGGACAGAGCTGTGGCTCATCTGAGGTGCGCCGGGGGTGGGGGTGGCAGCTCCTGCTGCTCTCTGCAACCTGGGAGGGCGGGGGTGGGGCATGTGCCCCCAGATCTGCACTAGTGGGATGGGTTGCAATTGCAGGCTGGGACTAGGACTGCGCCAGGCTCTTCCTGGCATGGGGTGGGGGGCAGGGTTTGGGCCAGGGTTGCACTTGGAGTGGGCAGCAGTGGCTCTGGGAGGGAGCTACGGGGTGGCTATGGTAACCCTCCTCCCAGCACCGCTGCTGCTGCCACCCACCCTGAACACAGCCCAATGCAGCTCCGGTCCAGCCCACCCCACCCCACCCCATGTAGATTCAGGGGTGC
>NW_017729011.1:26824843-26832630 GCF_001723915.1 Gavialis gangeticus
CCCTGCCCCCCTTCCCCCCCCCCCCAGGGACCTTGATCTGCCCCCCCCCCCATCTCTTCCCTCCCCTCATCCCCTTCCACCACAACAGACTTATCAGCTGCACACAGCTGTCCACGCTGTATTGGAAATCGGATTGGCTTCAGCTAATGTGCCTCCTTAAAAATCAGATACTGGTATCCACCCCAAAAATCTGTATCAGTGCACCCCTAGAAGTTTGTGCATTAATAGTTGGCAAATGTTGACCTTCTTTAAATACATTTTAATTGCTTAATATGCTGGGATACCTATGCACCTACTTATCAAAACTTCCTTTTGAGTTTCTAAAAATTACATAATTTTCTAATATAATAGTATATTCCATTTGGTAATTTGATGTTATACCTTTTTCCAGCAGACAGAGGTAACTGACCCCTGAGCTAAGTGTTTGGATAGCCCAAGCACAGGTGGTGATGACGCACCAAAAAAATACGCACCTTGTTTTTGGAAGGCAGAACATGGAGAGAGAGACATTTCCAGAGTCATGGCTGACTGTATGACATGGGGTTAGTCTTCCTGGGATCATAGAGTGTCCAGAAAGTGTGGCTCCCAGTGGACAGTATGGTGAGGTAGCAGGAACTCCCCGGTGTGGCAGACTGTCTCCTGGGATGCCACACTTCCTGGACAGTGTGTTCCTGGGAGGACTCTTACAGTGGCAGTAGCAAGACTGTTACTTCTTTGCTTTAAATAGTACTTTGTATAAGTACCTGTAAATAAGGCGTATGATATGGAAACAGCACTTTTTCAGCAGCTCATTTTCTGCTACACGCGCAAGCATACAATACTTAGCCAGTAGCTACATCTGAAAGAGAGTCAACACAGGACTCTGCTTCTTCAGCTTTCTAAACCAAACACAAGTGGCAAGCAACTCTCTTGACAGCCACATGGCATGAACAGTATTTGGAGGCATGCATCTTTGAGCAAAGAAAATAGCTTACTTGCTTAATACACTCACCCCAATTTGGGGTGGGTAGGAGGGATGTTTTTGGCAGGCCTAGATGCATGTTGTATGTGAGAAAATATGGCGTAGATTGGAGACTTTAAGATGATCAGCATCCTGAAGCTGAAAACAGCTATGAGCACTAGGAAAGACTGCAAGGAAAGAGTTAAGAATCTGAATAACAATTTGATGGGGTGTAAGCAAACTTCACTAAATGTCCAAAAATCCCAATTCTGTAATTGCATAGGAAAGCTTGATTGGCTAAAAAAAATCTTAGTTAGAAAAGGTAATAAAAGGGGTAATACATGAAAATCTATAACAAGTGGAAAACGAGGGAGATTTGATAACAGTGACTATAAATCAGCAGTCATTAAATTCAGGTAAATGTTAAAAGAAGTGTGAAGATGTAAAATCTACATCTAGTAAGGTTAAACCCACCATGGTCAAATAGTTATGTTCAGAACATTTTAAAATTAACTAAAGAGCATTCTGAGCATTGATGTTGCTATTTAACAATATTGGAATACTGGTGGAGTCCCAGACATTAGTCTTTTTCCAGTTGTAAAACAAGCCAGTTAGATTAACCTTGATCCCAGATAAAATCATGTAAAGACAAAAGCAGGATACAGTTAGTAACCATTACTGAATAAAGGATGGCATGTAGTGCCAGTAAAGCAAGGTTACTGGAAAATAGGGTCTTTGGAGTCTTGATTAGCATTCCTGATGAGTTCTTCAGTTTGCTTGGCACAGGTAACTGGCTAGAAGGAAGGCTCAGTTAAAGCATCGGAATAAGCACTGCCTGACTTTCTGATTAAAAAAACGAGAGAGGTCCTGCAGTTCTTAGCCTAATACCATTCACTTTCTCAAACAATGATTGTTGTTAACAGAGTTTGCAGATGACTGGAAAGTTAATGCATTGGCAAATAAGTATGGTCACTTCCAGTGAGCTACCTGGTTTGCACTACAAACTGTGCTTCCTTGAATACCATGCATTTTAATACAGCTAAATACTAGATCATACATCTAGGAACCAAGAAGATAGGTTATGCTTAAGAGGGGGCACTGTATTCTGGAAAGAGGTCACTTGAAAAAGAATTTCAGGTTATGGTAGATAAGCAGCTGAACATGAACTTTGGCATGGTTGAGAAAGCGAGTGTAATCACTGGAGCCATAGAACTGGGTAGGTGTTACTGCTGCATACAGAATTAATGAGACCATTACTGGAATATTTCCAGTTCTGGACTCCACACTTCAAAAATATGACGACAGATTGGAAAGTATACAACAGAAAACCATATGAATGACTTAAGTCCTGGAAGTCTTGGCAGCAAAATATTGAGGAAATGCAGTCTATTTAGCTTAAAGAAAAGTTTAAGGTGATTTTGTTCATGATCTGTAAGTATTTACAGAGGGAAAGGAGAAAATGAGAACTCATAACTGTAGAGAATTATTTTTAAAGAAATCCCTTCTTTTATCACTTTTTAGAAAATAGAAAAGATTGTGTTAGCTGTTCTTTTTGAGGGTAACAGAAAAAGCAAATTCAAATGTTCCAGAGATGCTGTTGGAGACTGATCCCTTTTTTGAAAGAAAAAACTAAATGAGCGCGCATAGAAGGGTAGAGAAAAGAACAGCACATACAGAAAATGCACCTTCTGATTCTATGAATTCCATTAATTGCCTATAGCTCATTGATCTGTCTAAACTTTTGAAGCCCTTAGATTTTGCATGACTTCAAGGGTATTTACTAACACCTCCATCACATACCTATACATCTGTGAGTCTGTAAATGGCAGATGTTTTTCCTTTTTCAGTTTCATAGTGGCTTACTCTGTGTCAGGTTATGGAGTGTGAAAGTGGTATGACCTGAGAGAGGAAATATTATTAAAAGTGGCTAATAGGGTGTATTTAAGCAATATTATTTGGATATACACTTAATTGAGTGAGAATTATTGAAATGTTCTGTTTTGCCACTTATGTCTATATACTGTCAGCTGAGTAGGACCTCGTTCACAAGCGTAGTACTCACTGAGTTTTAAATTTGTGTGACAGATGACAGAAAATGGAAATGTGGTTTGACATTACTTTTCTTTAAACAAAAATGGTGTGATTCAGTCCTGTTTTGGAAGCCAAAATAGCTTCTGAAAACACTGAACTTCTAGGAAGTCATGTAGACGATGAGTAAAGGTTTGGCAGGGTGAAAGGAAAATGGACATTTGCAAACATCACACTATAGCTGCCCTGTTCCCTGATGATTATAAGTGACTAATTTTATCAAGACTTGGCCCATTAATGCAGGCACAGCTTGGCAATATAATTGCTCTCAGCTGTGTTTAACTTGAAAAGTATATGAAATTAATACGTTAGATTCTTGGTCCCATCAGGGCTGTAACAGATAACTTTGCTAAGGGTGAGAATTGATTACACACTGTTATAATATCACTCTGGCTTGTATAGTCTTTGGAGAAGACTTGTAGTTTGGTGTTTAAACAATCTATCTGTATTTTCCCCCAATTTCCCTGGTACTGTTTTAAATGTGTGCTGAAAAAATCATCTTTCTAATATGCTAAGACTGTCTTTGCCATTAATGTCAAAAACAACTTTCTCTGTTTGAAAGTGTCAGCATTGCACATATTGTAATAACATCTAGATGTCTGGGACTAGGCATAGCACCTGTAAATGTTCTTGAGAGTTTTGTGTTTTTAATTTCAAGTTTTTAAAAAAGAACATATTCATAACTCTCCAATTTCTGCATATGCAAATTGTCTTGTTTTGTTGTTATGGGCAGGATGGAAATACGTTATAGTAAATATGTAAAGGGAAAAAATTGAGATTAATTATTAAATCAAATGGAGAACTTCAGGTCCAAATGAGAGAAGCTTTTTCTAATCTAGAGAGTCTTAACAAATGACAAAGGCTGACAAGGTTCTTTGTGTAAACCTGATATCTCTTATTAGACCAGCTACAATAGTTGGAAAATTCTTCTTTGCAAGCTTCCAGGTACAAATAAGATGGATGAAAGTTGTTCATCCAGGAGAGCACAAAACAACTGCAGATGCTCAGTCTGCCTGAAGAAGGTTGTTAGTGCCCAAAAACTTGCAAAGAATTTTTTTTCCAACTATTTAGTTGGTCTAATAAAAGATACCACATTTACCCAAAGAACCTTGTCTGTGTATGTCCTTAGACCATCCCTGGGTGCAATGTATGTGCAGCCAACAGGCCCTGCCTGCACTCTGGGGACATGCTCTGTTGCCCAGTATCAAAGTAGGCAGGCACTCCTGTATCGGACACATCCCAGTTTACTGACATAGCTCCATCTGGAGCTCGCTGCACTCTTCTGTTCTGGAGGCAGTGGTTATGGATGGCTAAGAATGCTTTCCCTTCAGACATGGCCTGAGCAAATGAATAAAACACTGCTACAGCTGCTGATGGAATAGGCAGGAACAGCCAAGGATCCAATAGCATTCATTAACTCATGTCCAAAGATAATCCCAGCATCTAACCAAGCAGTTGATGTTGGACAGTGTTCTTCAGAGAGCTCTAAAACCAAACTGGTTCCAGTAACTCCAGAGGAAAGTGTTTAAATGCATTCTCTGTCCGAGTAGAAGCAAAGATGAGCCATGGCCCAGGAATGTGATGGGCTTACTTGAAACAATAACAGGCTTCACCTCTTCATGTCAAACCTCGCAACAAAGACAAGAGCTAATTTGTTCAGACTCAAGTACCTGTGTCAGGAATCGGTTGTTTGGCTGTTATTCTCTGTTAATACTTATAGATAGTTTAACAAAAATTAATGACTGTGTGAGGATGGCTTTCAACTAAACAAACCTTCCCTTCTTCTGGGAGATTTGCAGACTTATTTCACACATTTAAAAAGTCACTGGTTGCCAGCCATTACCATGCTTGGTTTGTATTCTCAGAGTGGGAAGGGCAGTGGAGTCTTGTGACTACTGTGTGTGCTGTTAGCAAATGAGGCTGCTGGGTATGTTTAATGATGACAACTGCATTATGCTTGTCACTAGAAAAAATAATTACAACCTTTTCTTAGCAGTAGGTCTGCAGGAAAGCAATATATTGAGCAGGAGTTTGAGCTGTGTTTTGTTTTTTTTTGTTTGTTTGTTTGTTTTTTTAAAGATTTCCAAAAGCAAGTTAAGATCCTGGATGTAAAAAAAATCAGCCTGAAGTGACTGCATTACAGGGGAATTTAAATTTTCTGTATATGAGTTTATGTAATAGAAAGGCTCTTCTTTTTTTATTTTATTTAATTTACTGGTGCTAGCAGACACCTTTCTGATTAAAAAAATAAATACATTTATATATAATTATCAAAGCACTGGCTGTCAAGCTAAGTCCATGAAGAAGCTTAAGATCTAGAAAATGTAAACATCAGACACCAGTTCATAAATGCATATGGATTTTTTTTTTAGTTGCATAGAGGCAGAATTTTGTTTCAAATTCTAATTAGAAACAGCAGGATGGCTATATGCATTAAACTTTGAAAATGTATTAAGAGACAGAAATAACAAATGGCACTGTAAATAAAGCTTCCCGATTTTTAAACTTTCATCTCTGTCTCTGGATGTGTCAGAAGTACTCCAAAGTTTCAATCTTCATACAGTGAAAGTGAATGAGACCAAGCTAACCCAACAGTTGCACTTTGTGCCATGCCAGGTGCATGACAGGTGGTGTGATTGTGGAATCGGAGACCAGTGCCCAGCTGTGCCCTTTCCACTGGCCAGCACAAGGGAAGCCTGCGATCAGGATCCCAGGAGATGGAAGGCTGCATGCCTGCAACTCAGCATGCCCTGGTGCAGTCCTGACAATTAGCTAATTCTCAGTGTCAGCCTCGGGACTGCGCTTCGGCCAGTTCAAGACCCCCAGGGCTGGGACCATCAGTCAGCTCATAGTCAGCCCTGGCCCTGGGGAGCCCCAGACATGCCACATATTCACTTATGGTGCCATGCAAACCAGCCGTAAAAATGTTCTGTGTTGTATGTGGAACACTTTTATGGTTAGTTTACCATTTCAGGGCACCTGAAATTGGGTGCACATGTAGCACCCCTGCCAATTAGACTGCGATCAATGCCTTAATTAAGGCATAAATGTAATGTGTAAAGGGGCCCTATGTATTGCCATGAAATAGGGTTTTTTCTTGAATCAGGGCCTAGATTTGCTGCTGTGACTCTTTTGTCTCTGACTGGTGCCTGTGACCACTTACGAATCTGTGAAATGGAAACAGTACTTCTTGGACATGCCAACACCAAGTGTTGTCTTACTGCCAGAGTTCTTTTCTGCTTATGGAAAGGAAGTTGTTGGGCTCTTCAGAGCTCAGCAGGGATCTGGGCTTTCTACTCACCATGGGAAAATGTGGATTTTTTTCTCCTTTTAAAGCAGAAGCAGAAAAATGCGGGAACTGTGGGTTTCCCCATGCAGGTTGGCAGAGTTCCAGCCTGTAGCAGACCACTTGGGCTGTGGGGAGCAGGCACAGGGGGCACCACATGTGTGGCAGGCAGGCAGCAGTGGTGGAGATTAGCTCCCTGCAGGTATGTCTGAGGGGTGGGGCACAGGCAATGTCAAAATATATAGGTATTTAGAATTTATTTTATTATAATGATTGAGGCACTGCTAGGTTTTCAAATTGCTTTAAAATTGTAAATACATCAATAAAACATTGTGTTCAATTGATACCTATTGATAGTGATGTTTCATTTTAATTGCAGAGAAATGTAGATTTTGAGGTTTTAATCAGATAATTTGGGATTTTTTTATCAGAGAATTTTCAGTTTTAAACAGAGAAAACCAGGATCTGTGCATCATTTCCCACATACACAGGAAGTTGCAGTACAGTGTATTGCCACAAGAGAATGAGAGGGTGTCTCATGATGCTCTAATGTAATTTTTGTGCATGCACATACCCCCCTGCTTACTAGGCTCATGTTGTCACCCAGCTTAATCTTTAGAAGGATAATTGGGGTGGCGGGTCTTTCTCTTTCTGATTTTAATTAGTTATTTTTTGAGAAATTGGTTTTAGCACTTTAGCAAAATAAAATCCCAAGTTTTAAACATTTGAACATCCTTTAAAGGTGATGCCTGCTGTCTTTTTTTTTCCACGTGCTCATTAAGCTATAATTTAAAACGTGTTTGCATAGTACTGTGATAAGAGTGTGGAAAGAAAGTATATGGTCACATTTCATTGCATTTGCACAGAGATGTAGACGTTTACATTGGTTTCATATGGCCATATATGAGCCATATTGTTGCTGAGGGTAAAAGTTCTGTTCAAAGTGCACAGTATTCCTATTTTACATTCTAACTTTTTTTCCTTTGTACTCTCACTAAGATGCGTTTATATTTATATCTTCACCTCGGCAGCTCTCGGTCTTTTCAGACTCAAGGCGCTTCTTATGAGACTTGAAGCAGCCCTCCGAAAATATCAGCTCTTGGCTTTCATTTGTTTCGTAGTTTCTAGGGTCGGAAGGGACCTGAGCAGATCATCTAGTCCGACCCCCTGCTGTGGCAGGAAAGAGTACTGGGGTCAAACGACCCCAGCAAGGTGTTCATCTAACTTCCTCTTAAAAACCCCCAGGGTAGGAGCCTGCACCGCTTCTCTTGGAAGTTGGTTCCAGACCCTAGCCGCCCTAACTGTGAAGTAGCGCCTCCTGATATCTAACCTAAACGTACCCTCTGCCAGCTTGTGACCGTTATTCCTGGTCACTCCTGGCGGTGCTCGGGGGAACAGTGACTCCCCCAATGCCTGCTGATCCCCCCTGACTAGTTTATAACAGGCCACAAGATCCCCCCTCAGCCTTCTCTT
>NW_017729011.1:26832748-26834950 GCF_001723915.1 Gavialis gangeticus
TGCTGGCCCCTCCTGGATGTGTGCCAGAATAATTTTCTCGATCAGCTTGCCTAGGATAGAGGCAAGACTTAACTGGCCTATAGTTTTTTTTGACTATGGAAAAATAACGGCAGTTTTTCTGTTGCAAAGAACTTGGGCCACAACTGGTCAGAATATTTTTAATACAGTTGATTCCTATTTGAAATCTCTGGGTTTAATTTGGGAATCATGTTTGCCCACCTAACAAAGTTAACATTGCATGGCAGTTGCCCTGAGATCCTTTCAACCACCCCAAGGTGCTCCCTGTACCCAGCTGAGAATCACTGCTTTAACATGGCAAAAAAAATCATCTTTATTTTTGTGCATATGGAAATGGAGTGTGATTTAGCAATGTAGCAAAAAACCAAACAACTTGGTAAATAAATGCTACCTCATTTGTGCTTAAAATCTGCTCTTCAATTAAAAGCACAAACTTGGTCTAAATTAAACCCATTCAAATTAATTTGTGTATAGGGTTTTCCTTCGTTAGTGTCCAGCAGTTTCTCTTTACCTGTAATTTTTCCCCTTGTTCTGTTAAATGCAACTTTTGCTGTCTCCCACAGCAGAACTTTTTTCCATGTGATCGTATAAATTCCAACTCTTAAACCAGACATCTGCCAATCACATGGAGAATGTGTATGCCTTCACAGGTGTGAATTAGCAGCAACATCAGAAGTCTTGCATGTTGGAGGCTTCTGTCATGGAGGGTAGATAGAGACTTGGAAGTGTTTTCCTTGCTGTTCACCAGTAACATAACTAGGGCACTGACTTAGGAGGGGCACCAGACTTCACCCTCCATAGGTGACTTGCAGGGGGTGAATGTGCCCCCCCCCAACGGCCAATACCGATTCTGTCAGTAGGGCTGCTGCTGTCAGCGGCTTTTGTGGGTGCCCCCACAGATTCAGGCAACACCAGTCACTCATGCATCCCCCACTCCCATGGGGTCCACACCCTAGCAGCATGAGCAGTCCCACAGTTGCTCCTCCAGTGGCAGTCAGTACATAGTGGTTGTGCTGCTGCTGCTGTTGCTTTACAAGCAAGAGCCAGGGCGGGCAGCGTATGCAGCAGCGGGGGCAGCAGGCAAGGACACGGAGCAAAGCTGTGTATCCCTGCCCCAACACTCTCCTGCAGGATTGGCCCTGTTGTTACGCTCCTGCTGCTCTAACTTGAGCCTGCTTTTCTGGGGAAAAATAGTTCAGTTTTTCAAGGTGTGTAAAATGCTTTCTGGAGGCAGACACCTCTGGCTGATTCTGCTCTCCCTGCTGGCCTCTGCAGTGCATAACTCACATTTGGAAACTTGCACAAAATGTTGTTTGAAAGTCTGTGCCTGCAAAAATAGGAATGATTTAGAGTTGGTGTTCTGGAGAACTCATTTCCAGCATGTGCATATTCCCCATTTGCTAGATCTGAATAGAAAGACTACATAGATATGTGGTAATTTGAGCCTGTAACTGGAGAGAGTTGGGCTGTCTAGTATATTTGGAATGTCATGAAACAACTACTTAAAAATAGTCAGGTTTCTTTTCCCTTGTAAAATTGAACCCGTAGTTTATAATTTTGGATTTCTTTTAACGCATAACTGTTAGCTGTTTGTACGGCTAATTTAAGAAAAAGTAGTGGGGTGAGTCTGAACTGTCGTCCTCATCTAACTCAAAGCTCTGTGAAGGCCCCTTGAATCCCAGGGGCGTAGGAGGCAAAGCGAAGTGGATGCCGAGTGCAGGCCTCTTGTGCACAGCTGGCTCTGTGGACATTGGGGGGCAGGGCTAGCCCATCAGGTGACTGTTGTGAGGATATGGACTCGCTGTTATGAAGTACTGAGTGCCGTCTGTGCTCGCTGGTTTTACTGGGGTCTGAGAGTGCTCAGCACTTGACAGTTTTATATCTAGGGCCTTTGCAGGATCCTGTAGTTTTGTGCCCAGATGCAGCAGATAGGCGTGCTTGGTCAAGGAGGGCAGATGCTTCTTGTTTCATTTCCCTCTTTATGGACCTTGGAAGGAACTGAACGCAGCTTGGGGCACAGACTGGCTTTCTCTGTCACGGTCAACACAAAGCACATTTGTGGCAGTAAATAATGAACACAAATTATAAAAATGAAACTGTTTCATAAGTGATAGTACTGAGAGCAGGGCCCTTCCAGCCCCTCCAACTTCTGTTTGTGGGTTTTTGGGGGGGGGGGGGGGGGGG
>NW_017729011.1:26835092-26841005 GCF_001723915.1 Gavialis gangeticus
GGGGGGGGGGGGGGGGGTTGTTCTTTTTGGTTTTCTTTGTCAACTTGTGTGGATGCTCCCCAGTGTTGCAGTTTTATCTGCTTGATTCGCTGAGTGCCTGAGTTGCGTGCCTGTAGGCACAGGAGTATTCCTGGCTGGTTTGCTTTTGCCACTATATACTTGTTGTCAAACTGTGTAAGTACTGAAGCTTAAGTTTTACTTTCTAGCTTGAACACAGCCTGGAGTCTAGAAAGGCTGTATTTTATGATGCAATACGTTCTGCACGGTTGGTCTGTTTAGGTGAAATACTGTTTTTTGCCATAAACCACTTAAGAACCTAGTTTAATGCTGTTGTCTCCATTATCATGAATCAAGTTTTGTATAATCCTTATGTAAAGAACTGTATAGATGCCCTTGACTCCTTAAAATACAAAGGACTCTTTTTCTGTGTAGTGGAAATAACTTGGGTTATAATCTAAATGTATAGGGACTTAGTTCTGTTGCTGGGTTTGTGCACTGTAACTGTGCATTTTGCACCTTGCTGGTTTTGAAGTACAGTGCTCATAGGGAGAGGATTTACAATGCTCTTCCGTGAAGATGAATAAGCTGCCTACTACAAGTGGCTTCTGCAGTGCATCGACAGCTGTTTCTGATATTATGTACAAAGACAAATATCCCGGTGGTGTGAGGGAGGGAGCATGTTGAAATAAACACTTGCCTGTCTAGGTCTGTAGCTACTGCTGTAATTAAAAAGATGGTGTGTTTAAAGTACTATTTGACTTTTTTAGTTGGGTTTACCTTTTAATTATTAGATCTAAGCAATACATGGCGAAGTGAGCAATAATGCAAATAATAGTAATGCCCAATTATACTAATCTGTATGAAAACATCTGACCAAAAATAAACAAAGCTTTCATGCATTAGTATTGTAATCTAACCCATGAGATTAGAAATTGTATAAATCCTCTTTTTTTCTTTGTGAGATGTTTTGAGGCATGATTTCAACAGAAAAAATAACTAGAGCTAAAATAAATTGGCTCCCTCTGTAACAACCAGTAACATGCGAACTAACCTATGTGAACTATCTTAAAAGACAGAGTCCACTGCACAGCTTCTTCAAAAAAGCAGAAAAAACCTAGGTGTTCAACTGCTCACTAATCTGCTGCTACACAGCTCAACTCTGCAGTCAGATATATGGAAAATACAGTTCCATGCCAGAGCCACATCCAAGCAAACATGCCCTCAACCACTTAATACTGATTTTAAGTACTTTGTAGGTCAAGACAAAATGATGCACATATAAACTGCTGAGAGAACTAGGATGGCTATCTTGATCTGTGCTGCATCATTGATTTTTGCCTGCCATGGTTTCCTGTATTCCAGTATTCAGTTTGAGTGGCTTTGGGGGGTTTTGCTTTCCTGTTGATGTTGTTTGGGGTGAGAAGGGGGTGGTGTAACAGAGGCTGTGCATTCCTCTTAGTTTAACATAGAAAGATAAAATGTTGAAAAACCAAAAGACCATAAACTGTAGCTTTTCGAAGTGTTGCTAAAATAAGACAATACACAATCTGTGCTGATCACTGTCTCTTATTATCTTCCTTTTTCAGCTATTAATAGACATTGTCTTCACCACTCCAGTCTGCCAACTTCACAAACACGCTAAGCTTTTAGAAGGCAGGGTAAAGATGCACCATATAGACCAACTCAGTCAGAGATGCTTAACTTTCATGAGCAAAAGCTGATGAAGTACATTTGATCATTTCAGAGATGCATCTGATGAAATGAGTTCTTGCTCATGAAAGCTTATGCATCTCTGATTCAGTTAATCTGTAAGGTGCATGTCTACCCTGCCTTCTGTCTGACTTCAGATTAACATGGCTAACTACCTCTATACACTTTCAGTGGTGGGTAAAGGCATTTCCATACCACTGGTACTGTAATAAGAACCCGGTTGTGTTAAACTCCTGAGTCAGGAGTTTGGAGAAGAGAGGGTTAGGGTTAGGCTGAACAAGTTGGTATAGATATAACTAAATATTTAGAACACCATATCACAAAAGGACACTTACTTTTATCTGCCCCATAGCAAATCTTAAACAGTGAAATATTTTGATATTTTCTCCAGGAACTAGCAAGCTGTGGATGGAATAAGAAAGAGAAACACATCCTCGCCCCTAATATTGTTGCCTTTACCAGAAGGTTTAACCAGGTAAATAATCTATTTAAATTCACTGAACAAATGCTGTCTGCCAATATGCAAGGATTGAATTTGTTACTTTACAAATATAGATATATGGGCCACATCTGAATCCTATTAACACATTTGCCTTGATAGATGAGCAATCAGAAAGTAATTAGAACAACATTTTTCTTGAGAGAGTTATTGGCTTTAAAACAGACTAGTCTGGGTGTAGCACATGATATATTGATTGTAATTGCCTTGTATTTTTTTTTAAGTTAAGGCCAAATGTAAACGTTAAATGACATTGATTGGAAAAATAATCCTTGTTTGTTAGTTTTGGTTTGGCCACCCCTTTTAATGTCATGTACTGTATTTGTTTTATCTAAGTTATTTATTTGTTTAATAGATGTGAAAGCAGTCTGCTAGGTATCAAGAAGTTATTTTTCTTTCTGATGAAGAATATTTGATTATATTCCAGTTCAACAACCTGCTCTTAAACAGCAGGTTTTCTGCCAGAACCTAAGATTTTCTAAGATGCTGATATAATCCTCATTACACACAGAAACAAAGTCAGTTTGGCAAAATTGTTTTGTTTTGGTCTATTTTTTTTGTTTTAGTCTACTTTGTGGACAGCTTTGTGTGTTCAGGTTGTATCTAGTAATAAAAATTAGCAATAAGTTAATACTTTTCAAAGTGCAGTGTTATACAAAGCCCAGCACATCCTCAGAGCAGTTCTTTTTTAATTTGACGGGAACCTAAATCCAACTAGCAGATCAAGGACAAGCTAATTTTAGGATTATCCCTTTTAAAAATCTTTAAATATGCTCAGAAATATTGTGCATGCTGCTGTTGCATGCCAGCACCTATGTGAGAATTTCCCCCGTCCCCCCTCAGCCACTGAATCAAAACCACTCATTATCAAATAATAGAATCTTAAGTTTGGAAGGGGCCTCAGAGGTCACTTGGTCCAATCCCCTGCAGAAATGCAAGATGCACTGTTTCTAAACCATCCTAGTCAAACTTCTGTCTAGCCTCTTCTTGTAAACTGCCAGTGAAGGACATTTTTCCAGGTAGCCTGTTCCTGTGCTTGACCACCCTTAAAGACAGAAAGTTCCTCCTAATCTCCAATCTAAACTTCCCCTGCTGAAGGCTGTCCCCTGTGGCCACAGAAAAAAAGCCATCCCCATCCTCTGTGTGCTTTGTCCTTCAGGTATTTGAAGACTTACCTACACCTACCCTAGTCTTCTCTTCTCCAGACTGAATAACCTTAGTTCTTTCAGCCTCTTTTTGCAAGTCTTGCCTCCCAGGCCCCAAATCATTTTTGTTGCTCTGCGCTGGGCTCTTTCTCCAACCTGTTCACATCTTTCTTAAAGCGTAGGGCCTAAAACTGGACTCAGTGCTCCAGGTAAGGCCTCCCCAGTGCTGAATAGAGGGGAAGAATCACTGCTCTTGAGTTGCAAGTGCCATTCCTGTTAATACAACCCAGGATGCTGTTAGCTTTCTTGCATCAAGAGCACGTTGTTGGCTCATATTTAGCTTATGGTCCACTGTAACCCCCAGGTTCTTCTCTGCAGTACTGCAGCCTAGCCAGGCATTCCCCAGTCTGTAGTTGTGCATGCAAATGCACAGCTAGGCAACAGTACGGCAGAGAAGGACCTGGGGGTTACAGTGAACCATAAGCGGAGTGTGAGCCAACAGTGTACGTGTTTGCCTGGCTGTAAGTACAAGACGCCAGAAGCTGAGGCTGTAAGAAATTGGCTCCCAATACAACAAGACTTGCAATACTCAGAGTTTCTTACGATGTTGTGCTTCACCAGATGAGACAATCACACGCAGCTGCTTGTGTATCTTATGTCATATGTAAATCATCTGTTCTTTAATGAAGTCAATCACAAAAAATGTTGTTCATCTAAAGGGTAAAGATTATGCTGGTGTAAGAATGTAATCAAGGAATTGTGTGTGCTTTTAAAAAGCTGTCAGCAGTTCTTTTTTTTAGCTAGTTAGCATGCCATTTGAACTTGTTCTTACACTAGTCCATGGAAAAAATGTGCTGTAGAACAACTGTAATGGCAAGAATGCAGCCTTGAATAATTGGAGAAAAAAAAAAAGGAACAAGTTTATTTCTCTAAATATTGTGGTTGTTATCCTTACTGAACATGTTGCAGTGTACCTGTATAATTTTTAGTTATTGCCTGATATAATAAGGTCCCTGATTTGAAATACGTTAAAAACATGTTAATTTTTCCATTTAAGTTAATAGGGCTCCCTTTCTTTCATGTACTTAATTAGAAGTAATCTTAAAAACTTTGCCAAATTAAGCCCAAGATATTTAAAATTACAGCTTTATTTTCATTAATTTCTTTAATGTTTTCTGGACTTCAGAAGTTCTTGACAGCCCTTATTGATAAATATAGAAATACCGTGATCTGTTGTGCTAGTTTTATCAGGTAAAGCTGACATTGCTATTTCTTATGCTTCCTGAAAATTCTTGTTATAAAATTGTGTTTTCAACTCTTTATAAAATTGCCAGATTGTAATTGCTTGTGTTCATATTTTTCATGCTGGATATCTGCCACAGGCTGAATATATTTTTGAAGAATTTCAGCCAAAACAGTTCAGCCATTTCCAAGAATGAGGTTAAAGAAAAATAGTATTTTGCCCATTAAAAATTTTCTTACAGCTGTTTCACTGAGTAGTTGTAGCACCCCTATGCTTTGGAGCAGGGACTTGAAATTTGGCAGGGAAAGTGGCCCTTGTGACAGGGATGCATCTTGCAGTTCCATGAAAATCCTTTCACGTTTGGCCAGTTTTTAAGCCTTTAAAAATCTATTTGCATAGGCCCAGTTGAGGCTTCAGAGACTGTAGCTATATGTTCCAAGGAGGTTTCGCTCTCACTGAGCAAGTCCCAGCTCCTCAGTTTCTCTGTGCACCTGAGCTCACTGGCGCCACCCCTGCAGAAGCTGAGCATTCTCCAGCCCAGGCCAGAGAGTGGCAGTGACAATGTCCCTGCTGATGCAGCTGCTGATCTTTAGCAATTTTGGGTTAGGCCAGATGCTGGAGTTGAGCATGCAGAACACTGCCTCACCTGTGCACTCCTGTGGTCCCGAGGAGGGCCACTCCCGAGCACCCACCACCCACGTGCTTCTGCAGGCACCAAACCAAGTACTACTACTGTGAACGTGCACCAGGCTACAGAATGTAGCAGGCGTTGGGACTTGCCTGTTCTCTTACGTAGACAGGCTTTCCAGGGTTGTCCTTCTGTCACTGCCAAATATGCTGGAGCAGAGTGCTCAAGGGTGGACATAACGGGTATCACAGAGCAGCTTCATTTCCATGTTTCTGGCTTAGGCTGGTAAGCGGGGCATGCCTCCCTTGAGACACAGGGAGGCATGCCCCACTTGCCAGCCTAAGCCAGGAACAAGGGTGCAGAGTGGACATGGCCTTTGGGCCCAGCCTGCTCAAGCCGTTTATGGAGGAAGCAGCCCCTTGGCTACAGTGCTGCTACCTTTGAAAGGTGGGGGTTTGGAGGAGCTTGTACTTTCCTCTAAGTATCTGGAAAATGTACAGATGCCATTTCAATTGGCCTCTTTATTAATTATACTTAGGTGTTTGTGTTTCCTTTCAGGTTAGTTTCTGGGTTGTACGAGAAATTTTAACAGCACAAACCTTAAAAATAAGGGCAGAAATATTGAGCCATTTTGTGAAAATAGCTAAGGTAAGTGTGACTTTTATTTTTTATTACTAATATATTTTCA
>NW_017729011.1:26846005-26849148 GCF_001723915.1 Gavialis gangeticus
ACATTGAAACTGCTAGCTCTGCTTAAAAACAAACGCACACAAATCACCATTGGGTACAGAAACAGGATGAGACTACAATCTCTGCACAGAGTATTGGTAATCTCTTAGTTTTCATGAAGGTTCCTCCTAAGAGTCAGTATCAAGAGGCCAGGAAAACCTTGACTGGAGTGTCGGGCCAGGGAGGGGGGTTAAACCCACCTTCCCCCAAGTACAAAGGTATTCTGCCCTGCTAAACTGACTGTCCATGGACTGCAGAGGTCTTTAGAGCTGCCAGCTACCATCCCACCGGATGCTTGGCTGTTATGCCATCCTGGTGAGGAAGTGACACCTGCTGCTTTTCCATGGCATAGTACATTGGGCAGCAGATTTTTCAGTGGTTACAGGTCTAGAAGTTCCACATTAAAAAGAAGTTTGACTTTTTTTACTTGACTGTTTATGAAGAAAAGGTGGCCTCAAAGATGCTTTGTGTTTGGTTTCATCTTAGACATACCAAGACAGGCTATCTGTGTGTTGGTTGTGCTGCATGATTTCTTGGAGGCTTGTGATGCATTTTGCACTGAAGGAATGGGATATTTAATATTAATCTAGGATTTTTTGCTCCCAAATGCTGCTCAGCTATTTGAGAGTCTGATTAAAAAGCATTCTTTCATTGAATTGTAGTTCTGATGTATTGTTCTTATCAACTTAAGCTCATCGCTGCAGTATCAGGCATCAGTGAAACCCTGCTGAAAAACACATTAAGACAAAGCAGCACCTTTTTTCAGGCTGCTTTTATGCATGGCAGGGAAGAAGGATGTATGACTGCAATATAATTTTCATGTAGAGATCACATTTTATTTGCTGCAGTGAAAGTTCTGAAAATTGGATTTGGAATGCGCCACGGGGCTACAGCAAGAAATTTGTAATTGAGAAAGCTTGTGATCAGCCCACAATTTCAACTTGGAGTGACACACTGGATTTGGAATGATGTATGCTGGCATAGTGAAAAATGACTTGCAAACTTGCAAAAGCATCTAATATTATACTTAAGGGTTGTTGCCATTAATGGTGCTTTTTATATCTGTGGAAACTCACTGACTTGCCCCAAACTCCTCTGGCTGTTGGCACCAATGGATACACCGGATAAATCATATTTTACTGTCCGAGCACTGAAATGCATGTTGCACTGTAAAAGGAACTGACTAAAGATTATGTCATTATGTTTCCACTGAAAGGCTTATTATATAAAACCAGCACAGCTTCATGTTTTCACTGAATAGCATATTATATAACACTGCACAGCATGCTCAATTGTATTATTCATTGCCTTTTAGAATATTAGCACTCTGGTTGTCCAATTGTGTTGCCCCAAGACGCACATAATACATTGTATTTTCAAGAGTAGTCCTAGTACTCTGTGCCTATGTAATAGTAGGTGTGTTGTGTAGTTTATTTTAAAATAGCTCTAATGTATTTTTCTTAAAACAAAACCAAATATAGCCCCCATAACTTTTTGCAAAGTCATGCACAGCCTCGTTCTCATTCTCTTTTTGTAAGCACAGCTGCCTGATGTCCAGTGCTATCTGACAGCTGTTTGCTGAGTTATTGTGGATTTCTCATTCCTGCTCGTAGCAGACTTTGAGCAGTTATGTTGGTGTGATTTAATACTCTTTTCTTACAAATCCTACTGTATATACAATTTTTTTTAATATTGTTCTTCCTGCTGGAAGGTATTGGAACCTCTTATAATTTATAAGGTAAAATGTGAGATTCAGGAACATCTGTCATTCTGTGGAGTGCACTGTGGCATCCCAAACCCATGTGAAAGAGATGCATGCACAGTTCCCACAGATGTCACTGTATATCACAATAAATATTTCAGGATCTGCTGTATGGGCCTGATTTTATTGTTTGTCAGCACATCTGTGGGATGAAGATATATTAAGTTGAGGCATGTCAAAAGAGGTAGAAAGAAGATGGAGCTTTGTTGAAAAAAACAGATCCTTAATACAGATTTTTTACATGCAAGACTAGGGGTGAATAGAGGATTGAAAGTGGAGTAAAACCTAAGGCATTTTAATGCTGTTTTTATATTTCCAAAACTTACATACCACATGCATTCTATAGACTGAGTATGACATAAAATACTAGTGAAAAGTAATTGAAGGAGCTATTCTGTGGTGAAGACAATGCCTGCTGGCCTTAAAATGTTTTGTGCTTATAAGCAACAGAACTGGCTGCGCACACAGGGCACGTGCTTTTGTCCTGTGTAGATTTTCCCCCCAGGTGTATATTTCCCTACAGCTGGGTAGAGCCAGCCCACCTTTAGAAGGGCTTGGAGAGGTTTGGGTTTTTTTTGGTTTTGTCTTTTGTTGTTGTTTTTTACAGAACTCTGGATCATCCTGGCCACTGAGTACGCTCTTTAGTTCTTGAGACCACAGAATGCAAATCATGTTTTAACTGGTGCATTGACCAAATCTAGGCAACTGATTGGCCAGTCTCTCTTAAAAAGCCCTTCTGCAAAAACATACTAACTTCCCAAAGAGCTGTCTACACACTCTGCTTATTAGAGCTTCCAAGAATCCCCCCATCATGGCCACTATATTTCCTGGTTCTGGGATTGAGGGAGCAGAAGCAAAATGTTGGCTTTCCACAGTGCAAGAGCAGAGTCTGAACTTTTAAGCTTGTGATGACCTACATGCTTTAACATCATGCCAGTGTTCTCTGTTTGCATGTGTTAAGAGCTCTGTGTAAAGGAGCTGTTGGAGATCTGTCCTGTAGAAACAAACGTGTGCTACCTAGGTTTCTCATGCTTTTAAAGCTCTGCAGTTCATAAGTAATGCTGGAAGTAAGGAGGAATACATGGCCTCATTTAAAGTCTTTTTACAATTATGTTGTCAAAATATTTTGCATCCAGATCCTAGCCGCCCTGACTGTGAAGTCACGCCTCCTGATATCTAGCCTGAATCTCCCCTCTGCCAGCTTGTGACTGTTATTCCTGGTCACTCCTGGCAGTGCTCGGGGGAACAGGGACTCCCCCAGTGCCTGCTGGTCCCCTCTGACTAGTTTATAACAGGCCACTAGATCCCCCTCAGCCTTCTCTTGTGGAGGCTGAACAGGTTCGGGTCCTGTAGCCTCTCCTCGTAGGGTCTGCCCTGCTGCCC
>NW_017729011.1:26849290-26851974 GCF_001723915.1 Gavialis gangeticus
GTCTCAAAAAGCTTCCCCAGGATTGAGGTAAGACTAACTGTCCTATAGTTTCCCGGGTCCTCCTTCCTCCCCTTTTTGAAGATGGGAACCACATTGGCCCTCTTCCAGTCCTCTGGCACCACACCAGAGCACCACGAGTGCTCATACAGCTGTGCCAGGGGTCCCGCAATGACCTCAGCTAATTCCCTCAGCACTTGGGGGTGGAGATCGTCCCGACCCGCTGATTTGAATACCTCCAGTCCCTCCAGATGTTCCCTGACTAGTTCCTCACTAACCCTTGACCTAGGTGCACCTCCCTTGGAGTCTGACGGGGGCTGAGAGGGGGATGGCTGATCCGGTCCCTGCTGAGGAAAATGGAGGCAAAGAAATCATTAAATATGTTGGTTTCGTTGTCTGGTGTGATGACCAAATTTCCTAGAGTGTCCTGCAGGGGCCCCACGTTACCCGGTACCTTCTTTTTGCCCCCTATGTATTTAAAAAAAGACTTCTTGTCCTTGAGGAATGACTGCAAACACAGGCTGAATTTTAAAACATCAGGAAGGGAGGAGTTATTGTCTCTTACAATATTTTTTTAAAGTAATAATGGCATTTAAAAAAATAAAGTCATCCTATTACTTTTAGCTTGGTCATTTAGTATCATTTGTAACCACTGGAGACACAAGCTGATACTTGTGTCCCAATTAAACACGTTCTTTCTAAAACTACATTACCGCATTATTGGAACTTGTTTTCAAGGGAAATGCTGGAATTGTATTGAAAAATTAATCTTTCTTTTACTCCTGATAGGGTGACAACCTTACAAAACTGTGCACCCGAACTATAATATGACCATATTGCATTTTGCAGTGACTAAGGGGTAAACATGGAAAACTTTCAAATACTTCAAAGATCAACATTTTACCCCATTTCTAATAGATTTTCACAAATTACTGACCCCGAGTGACGTTTGCTTTCATTTTTAAAAATGACATCTGTAATTGCAGTCTATTTAACACGATGCCTGTAGATCGCTGTGAGAGCATGAATTAATTTTTCATCTCGGCGTAAAAAATAACATCCCACTTCATTGTCTCTTTTTTCCCCCTCAGAAACTTCTAGAACTGAACAACCTTCACTCCCTCATGTCTGTGGTATCTGCATTACAAAGTGCACCTATTTTCAGGCTGACAAAAACCTGGGCTGTAAGTTAACCTCCCGTTATTTTCAGATCTTCTCCTTTCCGTTGCATGATTCAAACAATCTGAGCCTTTTTTGCACTTCCAGGCTAAAGGGAAGTGATTTACCTTCAAGGTTTTGCCATGTTCATCATAGATTCAGAAGTAATTTTAGTGTTTATAATAGTTGGAGTCTAAATAGCTGCAAATCTAAAACCATCTGTTTCCTGAATGAGAAATGTATATTATTCTATCATTTCTGAATTGCATATTTTAATTTAATTAGGATGTTAACTTATTTGCTTTACTTTCTTTACCTAATTTGTTAGTCGTATTCACTAGTTGTAATGACAGATTATAAGCTCTTTGAGTCAAGGACTCTCTACTGTGTGCTTGAACAGTACCTAAAATAGTATGGCCCTTATTTTTGGTTAAGCCAGCTACATATTACTGCAGTACAAACACTAATCCTGTTAAGCTGTTTTTCAGGCGAGCAGTGTTGATAGTTTTTTCTGCATGTCAAACAAAATTTTGACAACAAAAGTTTTGAAAACTTGCTCCAAACGGCTATGTCCAAGTTAATAGCCCTAAGCATTAGACCTGCTTTAAGTAAGGAGACTTTTACTTCCAGTTCTGCCTTTTGGTGTATGTAGAAGACATATACATGACAGCCAAATAATTTCTGGGTCTGAAAAGCTTTAGAAATCTACTTCCCACCCAGTGCCATTTATCTTATGTATACACACAGAACTTGCACCAAGACATGGATGTAACCAACTGTGGTATGTGTCCATATTTCTGCCATCTTTTCAGAGACCCTTTACTCAGTTGCAAAATTGCTTAGTTTGTACAAGTATTTGCAAAAATGCTGTCTATATTAGTGTGGACATGTGTCAAATCATTTTAAATTGACTGTTTGATGTGGTCAGTGTTCAGAAGGGTAAAGAACACCCTAAACATCTAGTAAGACCAGGAAATGGCCTATTATAAAAATTCAGCTGCTTTACTTAGAAAATGGGACTTATTATATAAACAGCATTTTTTCCCCTGGAAGCTTATTAGAGACACTTAGCAGGTGGATAATCAAAGCTGTATGTATGCAGATGCATAACCAAAGCATTGAAATCACTTAGCACCAAAGATCATATGTTTAAGTAGCCCCTGAATAGACTCCTTGAATACAACAATCTGTTGGAAATAGCATATTTGAAATTGCTCACAGCTCCAAAAGGGATGTATGTTTTTCTTTTCTTCACGTCTTGGAACCAGACACAATTTTCTGGGCATAAAAGAAATGGAAGCATGACCTTATTGAAACATTAGGCTCAAGAGGGAAGAGAATCAGTATTTTTATCTGCTTCCTCCTCTTGTCATTTTTTGCATTAGCTGTGGAAGTACTCCAGAAGAGATCACCTACTTAAAGAATAGGCAAAAAAACATCCTGGGCTAAGGAGATAAAATAATGGTTTTTTTAAACCCCTTTTGATAATATATAATGCTCAAAGCTTAAAATTAACCTCTGTTTCGGGG
>NW_017729011.1:26852001-26858261 GCF_001723915.1 Gavialis gangeticus
TTGCGGCGACTGCATAATATTTTTTGTGTGGTTGGGGAGTGGGGTGGGGGGGGGTGGTGGATTTTTTTTAACTTGCGTTGGATGAATGATACTTAGTTTCCACACAGATTTTCTACAAATTGCAAGATGATTTTGCAGTTTGATTAATAGGTGTCAAGACGCTACTAAATCATCTTAACTGTCCTTGTGCGAAAAACGTCATGGGGGAAGGAGAGTGAGATGGCCTGCTAAAAACTAGACAAAATCTTATGTCATGCAGACTCCTAAAGAAACTGCTAAACTGATTTATTAATTAAAGATCATGGTATGAGAGGCTGATGCCTCCTAATAGCTGCACCATGTGATACTTCTAATATGAAAAAATAAATATTAGAAACATTCATTCTGCTTTGTTTTATGGGAAGTTCCTGGGTATCACTGAGGTTCTGCTCCTAGTGTCTGTTTTGACCACCAGTCACAAGATGGAATAATAGAAAATGAGGGTTGGAAGGGAGCTCAGGAGGTCATCTAATCCAACCCCCTGCTCAAAGCAGGACCATCCCACTATATCAACTCAGCTATGGCTTTGTCTAGCTTGGTTTTAAAAAACCACTTAGGATGGAGAGTCTGTGCCGCCTTTGGTAGCCTGTTCCAGTGCTTTACTACCTTCCTGGTGAGCGTGGTTAAATATTAGGAAAAACTAAACTTCCCTTGCTGAATTGGAAACCGTTGCTCCTTGTTCTGTCATCTGCCACCGCTGAGAACAGTGGCCTCAGCAGTGCTAAGTAGAGGGGAACAATCACTTCCCTTGATCTGTTGGCAACGCTTCTACTCATGCAGCCCAGGATGCCTTTAGCCTTTTCTGGCAGCAAGGGCATGCTGTTGGCTTCTATCCAGCTTCTTGTCCCCTGTCACCCCCAGGTCCTTTTCTGCAGAGCTGCTGCCCAGCCAGTCAGCCCACAGCCTGCACCAGTGCATGGGATTGGTCTGATCCTCCAATTTGTTGAGGTTTCGCAGAATCCTAGCCCCACCCTCCAGTGTGTCTACTACTCCACCCAGCTTGGGGAATATGTAATTTCTCATGCCACTAGCTTGCATTCTGGAGGATGAATAAGGGAGTTTGTCACCACTGTCAAAGCATAAACATTTCAACTGGGTTTATGAAATGAGGTAGGTTACTCGCATATTGTTGGTATTCAGGTCTTGCATTATATTTAGCTAGTATTTTCATCTCCTGTTTAACAGAGTGTGTTCAGCAGGGTTTTCAGTAATGCCTCTAGTTCAACACAGTGAGTGAGGAGCAAATGGACTGTGAAAGTGGCTGATGATTGTTTGCTGCTGAAAACCTTTTGGGGTTTTTCATTCAAATAATGAATTTTCACTAGCAACGCAAACTAATGTTTAGAGTAAGGGAGTAGAAAACAAGAGAGTAAGGGACAAATCAGATGGATATTTATAGAGAACAGCCCATAATAGAGAAGGCTCCTCAGATGTCCTTGTTTATACTTTCACTAGTACTTAATCTAGTGTTACTTCATTACACTTAAAAATAAATATTCTCTTGGACTCCAGGCTGCTATTATTGAGGCAAATAGTTTAATAAGGAGCACTAGATGTTGACATTAGACTTCTGTCCTGAACCTGCAACTTGGGTTCACTTGTGTCTGTAAGGAGGCTTCAGCAGGGCTCTTCGTAAGCATGAGCACCCATCCATGCCAAGCAGGTACTGGGGCTGAAATAGCACCTGCACATAAAGTAGCTAAGGTAATGTGGTAGGGGGTTTTAGCCCTGTACTGTGGCGTAAGGCCACAGTCAGATAAAGTTGAGAAGAACTTTTCCCCTGCTATAGGAAACTGCAAAATTAAGCTCAGTATGGGAGATTTATATCTTTCTCTGACATTTGTCATCTCTTCAAAGACAGGATTCTGGATTCCATCCTTTTACTCCATTCCAGCAATTTCTATATTCTTTTCTTAAGTCTTTTAATAAAATACCTGATTGTTGACCCGTATGCACTGTTCTGACTGAAGGGAGGGCTCTTCCGCATTGTAGATGCTGTAGCTGCATCTTGCCTGCGGCCAGAATGTTGCAGGTTTTTGGGCTGAGTCCAGCAGCATCAGTTCTAGTCTCATGTTGCTGTTCCTCCTCCATGGCTGCTGGAGCTTTCTGTAATTTCTGTGATAAGTGTCTGTATCCCCCCATGCTCTGATTGGGCTCAGTTCTCAGACTGAATAGTAAGGCTGTGCTAATGCTCCTCGTGGGACAAAAGCCATAGGTTCCTGGCTAGAGGGTCTTGCCCCTCTGCTCGGGGTCAGACCAACACCATATTTGGGGTCAGGAAGGAATATTATCCCATGGTCAGATTGGTGGGGGTGGGAGTCAGGTTTGCCTTTCTCTGTAGCAGGGGACATGGTCCTCTACCTGGGACCTCTTGAGCATATATTGACGACATTGTATAGAAGCAGGACATTGGCTGCCGTGGTCCCTCTGCTTTACCTGTGGCAAGTTCGGGTGTTAGGTGTATGTTGTGCCAGGCTTGAGAGTAGCCTTATGTAAAGTTTAGATTATGCTTGTCTGGGATGGCTTGGACAGGGCTGACTCTACCGCAGGCAAGGGTTGGACTAGATGTGACCTCTGGAGGTCTCTTCCAGCCCCACTTCTCTATGACTCTAAGGGTGTACATAAGTGTGCTTATTAATTACCGCACCCTCATTCTGGATGCTTAGCCAGGAGTGGCCACAGATTTCCTGTTGTCTGCTCTGCATGCATGTAGAAACACAATTCTCACAGATCCATTCTTCTCTCTCCCACTTTCTTTGTGTTTAAAACTAAACAGTTGCAGTAGAAGGCCCCAATGGGATTGTGCATGTGCTTAATGTTAACCACATTGTGTAAGTATTTGCAGAATTGTGGCCTAAGAAATGTAATTTTTGTTGGGGGGCGGGGGTTCCCTTGCAGGACCTGAGTACCCAAATGTGACTGCATGCTTTCCTTGTGGCATTCCTTTAAAAGCTACTGAATGTCTTTGTTTTGTACTGGTAAAGGCTAAAAATGAATCGGACAAAACAGTGCATGGGATAGTCAGACCAGTTTGATAATGGCTGGTGGACTTGCTTTACGTTGCTTCAGAGGCTCATCTGATTTGAATTTTGATAATCAGATACATTCCATTCTTGTGACTTAAACTGATTAGATTTATGCTTCTCTACACAATAAAGCAGAGTATCTTCTTCACATCTGGAGTCCAGTGAATAAGAGCCTTAATTAAAATTAACTCCCTACTTGAGAGCACGGAGGCAGAAAGAGATCTTGGAGTCATTATTGACTCCAAGATGAACATGGGCCGACAATGCGAGGTCATGGTTGGCAGGGCTAACCGGACCTTATCGTGCATCCACAGGTGCATCTTGAGTAGAGCCAAGGAGGTGATCCTCCCCCTCTACGCGACGCTGGTCAGGCCACAGCTGGAGTATTGTGTCCAGTTCTGTGCGCCCCATTTCAAGAGGGATGTGGACAACATGGAGAGGGTCCAGAGGAGGGCCACCCGCATGATCCGGGGACAACAGGGCAGACCCTACAGTGAGAGACTGCGGGACCTGAACCTATTCAGCCTCCACAAGAGAAGGCTGAGGGGGGACCTGGTGACCGTCTATAAACTCACTAGGGGGGACCAGAAGGGTTTGGGGGAGACGCTGTTTCCCCTAGCGCCCGCTGGCATAACAAGGAGTAATGGGCACAAGTTGATGGAGAGGAGGTATAGATTGGACATCCGCAAGAACTACTTCACAGTTAGGGCGGCTAGGAGCTGGAACCAACTTCCAAGGGAAGTGGTGCTGGCCCCTACCCTGGGGGTCTTTAAGAAGAGGCTGGATGCCTACCTGGCTGGACTCATTTGAGTCCCGTGTCTTGTTTTGGGGTTTTGTTGTTCTCCCGCCCTGGCGGGGGGTCGGGCTAGAAGATCTACTAGGTCCCTTCCGACCCTAAATCTATGAAACTATGAAAATGAGTCATTGCTTATTTTGCTTAACCTTTTAATTTGTATTTAATAACTTACTATGGAATGTGATCAATAAATAATTAGTTAATGCACAGAGGAGATGCTCTTTATTACAGTAGATGTCAGTTTCTGAGCAGTACTTTTATCCACCTGTATAACCAACAAGAGAGGCTTTTGGAGATGATATACAGCAGGCAGTAGCAGGATGAGTGCAGGGACACCTGCACTACCTGCATTCTCAGGCTGGCAAGGGGCATTTCAGGACCAGCAGTGTCCCAGGTGCACATAGCCAGAACACTGTCATGCAGCTCCCTACCCCAGGAATTGGCTGTGCAATAGAATAGGGCTTTTGTAAGAGCTCCGTACCCTTACATTGCAGATAGTCCCTGGGGATCATTTTTTTTCCCGTTTTCACAGTTGTGACATAAGGAGCCCCAGGCATCTGAGAATCACTCAGATTTTTATAGTTTTTGTTGTTGCAATTAAATGGCTGCTGTCACCTGGTGCTTCTGGCTAGCCTGACCTGGCATGTCTAGTTAGTTGTGTTGTGGCTCTTTCATCCTTAAACAGAATGGCTTCAGTTTCCAGCCTCATGTGTTGTGTTAGAGACAGCAGTGAGGCAGTTGCCAGCTTGTTTCTCTGTACTGCATCTTGGATTTGGCTGCTATAGAGAGGAATCCCAAGTTTCCAATAGCGAACTGCCCACACTCCTCTGTTGCCTGGAGGTTTACTTTCTGAGATGTTTTGTATTTGATTTGGCCAATTTTTGACCTACTGAAGGCAAGGGGGAAAGGAGAGTTGTGGGGTTTCTTGCTTGTTTTTGTTTGTTTCTCCTAGGAGCACATCCTTTGAAATAGTTTTGTTTAGTCCTTATGTTATTTAACCAGTCTCATCCTCCCCTCCAACTCCAAGTGGGTTTTCTCCCCTGCTACCCAGTCCCATCTGACCCAGGCTTCTTTGTTTTAGTCTACTTCTTTCCCTCCTTGGGTCCACTTTGTCCTCTGCATTCAGATCAAACAGCCTCTTCTGTGTTGCCAGGGCAGTGGAAGTCATTGCAAAAGGGAAGAAATACAGAAAAGACTGACTCTGCTCTCAATATTGAAGCCAGGATTGCAGCAGCCACGGTAGTTCCTCTGAGCACCTGTAACCCTTGGCTGGAACAGGCTCAGCATCTCTCTCAGGGTGGCTCCTGGACACTCTGTTCAGTGCTAGGAGCTGTGAGAAGCCTGAATGTGCTCCATGAGGACAGGGCCGTAGCTGTCATGCTCTGACAGGTGACTCCTGAATATACAGCATTCAGGTGAAGATTCCCAGGAGTCGCACCATTGATGCAAAAGCCATCTCCCTTGCCAGATTTCAGTCTCTGCTCTAAAGCAGGGGGGTCCAGCTCACATAAAAGGAGTAGCTTCCATAATTTTTCATATGGGCAAAATAACATATTTTTTCTTATTTCATTCTTGGAAACATTCATTTGTTTGACTGAAATTTTCCACAGAGATTCAGCCCAAGCCAGGCACCCAAGTGTGAAAAAAATCAACTCATTGAGTTCATCAGGCAAAGGTTCTGTGCAATAGAAAACAGGATCTGATAATGGAAAGTGTCAGGCAACCTTTGTAATGGGTTTCTTGGGTACATGGGGCCCAGAAGAAGGAGAGTTTTGCTGCTTAAAGCAAAACAACCTGAATTAGCAGGAGGAAACTAAATGGGAAGCTTGTGATGCAGTCCCCATGGACCCCTCCTGTCATGACTTACTACAAGTTGTGCAAGGAGCTAAATTGAGGGAACAGTCCTATTGCTACTGTAGTTCCTGTCCCCTGGGAGTCCTGGTCAGGAATGGCCAGCAGCCTTATTTTATTCACTTAGACATTTAACTTCTGCAATTTCTGCCTACACTGACACTTGGGTTGCGGTTGTCCCAGTCTCAGGATGGTTGTCTGTAATTATGCACTTGCCTTTAATCACTGACACTGCATTTTTTCTTTCCGCTCGCTCATTCCCATTAACTTATAGTTTCATAGTTTCATAGATTTAGGGTCGGAAGGGACCTAGTAGATCTTCTAGCCCAACCCCCCGCCAGGGCGGGAGAACAACAAAACCCCAAAACAAGACACGGGACTCAAATGAGTCCAGCCAGGTAGGCATCCAGCCTCTTCTTAAAGACCCCCAGGGTAGGGGCCAGCACCACTTCCCTTGGAAGTTGGTTCCAGCTCCTAGCCGCCCTAACTGTGAAGTAGTTTTTGCGGATGTCCAATCTATACCTCCTCTCCATCAACTTGTGCCCATT
>NW_017729011.1:26858410-26871089 GCF_001723915.1 Gavialis gangeticus
AATACTCCAGCTGTGGCCTGACCAGCGTCACGTAGAGGGGGAGGATCACCTCCTTGGCTCTACTCGAGATGCACCTGTGGATGCACGACAAGGTCCGGTTAGCCCTGCCAACCATGACCTCGCATTGTCGGCCCATGTTCATCTTGGAGTCAATAATGACACAGTGAGAATCTGCACTACCTTGCCATGCACACCTCCCACAGGTTGACTAATAATTTGGAACACATTTTTCCCTCCCCTCTGTTGTATGATTTTAACCCCTTTAAAGCCAGTGACTGAGTTGATCTACTCCATGGCCAGAGTTCAGGTGATTAGAGTTCAGAAGTGAATTTGTCTCTTGTTGTTACAGTAAAATGTGCAGTGGTGAAGTTTGTTCTACTGCTAAAACACATTCTGCTTCCAGAAGCATGAAATATTACCGCTATACTCATAGCTTATCCTCTTAAAAAAGTGGTCCTAGAGTGCCCTATTAAATGTATCATATATCAAGCAGAAGAACTAAACCTGCTTTTTATCTCATACCTCTTTCCTATTCTTTGGCATTGCTCACAGGTATGGCAGTAATTAACCACATCCTGAACTGTACCTGGCCAATACAAATTTGGCAATGTCCTGCTAGTAGTTTTTCTTCCTCTTAGATGCCCTGTAAATTAGGATGCTTATATGCCAATGACAGCAATTGCTTCCTGCGTTCGCAAGGAAACCACAGTCTGGTGGTAAACCTCATTCCCTTTTACTTTTCCTCACCATTTGCATTGCTGCCTGCAAATTATTCCAGGAAAGTAGGGCTGGAAGGGGCCTCACAAGGCTATCTAGTCCAGCCCTCTGTTCAAAGCAGGAACATCCTTGATTAGACCTTCCCAGCCCAGTGTCTGCACACCCTGCTCTTGAGAACTTTCAAGGATGGAGACTACAATTACTCTGGGTAGCCTCTTCCGGCCTCGACCATCCTAGTCAGAAAGTTCTTCCTGATTTCCACCCTCGATTTCCACGGCTGCACCTTGAGGCTGCTGTTCCTAGTGCTGTCCCCTACAACCACAGAAAAAAAGCCCATCTGCATCCTTTCTGTAATCACCCTTCACGTATTTGAACACTGTTATCAAATCCCCGCTCGGTCTCTGCTTCTCCAAACTAAAAAACCCTTGTTCTTTCAGACTTTCCTGATAAGTCTTGCTTCCCCGGCCCCTAATCACTTCTGTTGTTCTGTGCTGGGCTCTTTCCAAGCAGTCCACATACTTCTTGAAGTCTGGGCCCAAAACTGGACATGGTGGTCCAGGTTGAGGCCTCCCCAGTGCTGAATGAAGTGGAAGAATCACTGCCTTGGATGGCAAGTGCCACTCCTGTTGACGCAACCTGGGGTGAGTTTGTTGGCTTTTTCGTATCAAGAGCGCACTGTTGGCTTTTATTCAGTTTGCCGTCCACCGTAATCCCTGGGTCCTTCTCGGCAGTACTGCAGCCTAGCCAGGCATTTCTTAATCTATATTTGTGCACACAGGTATTTATTTTGGCATTTTTTATTTGAATACTCTTCTCTTATCATCTAGTTTTGCTTCTGTTCTTTATATTTTGGTCAGGGTTGAGTTTGTTACTGTATTGTAATCTTCTGTTTTTCAGGGATGCTGCTTGACAGCATTGTTTCATAAAGGTCATTTTACTTCTAACAAAAGTTTTAAAGCTCTTTGTGGCTTTCTGGCTTTGAATGTTTTAAGTTATATTCCTTCTGCTTATGGTCAGAATCCTCTCACAGAAACTATGAAACTTTTACAGGGCTTGGGATCAAACCCAATAGAAGACTCTTTACAGCTGTCTGTCTGGGAGATAAAGATGACACGCAAAGGGTCACAGACTTTAATCTTTTTGACTCATGCAGTTGATGATGGTTCAGGATCCACTTCACTCCTGTTTATTTTTATCAGTTTCCCAGTTACCAGTAAATTTCCATTGAAAATAAGTAATAGTGGCTGGTTGGTTGCTACTTCTGTTGTTGCTGAGTTCAGGGCAGCTGATCTCAAGAGGTGCCTAGTTTAGCGTGACAAAGCTTTTGTCCCAGCCTTTCTAGCTCTCTGTGAAATACAACTCTAGATACAGATATAATCTGTACAGGCCCTATGCTTGCTCACCTGTGCAGTGTTTACAAGAGTGCAACATGTGGCTGTTCTTGCAAGTTCACCAATTATGCATTTTTATTGCTCCTTCTCCTTTCCTCCTTAACCATATGCTGTATGTCTAGTCTCTAGTGGCTCTATTTAGAGTCCTTGGATACCTAGCTAGAAGCCAGACTCTTAGTGCTCCCTCAACAGTTGTCTGCATTATTCTAAGACAGTGGTGCTCAGCCTTCAGCCTGTGGGCCCATGTCATCCACCTACAGTGCTCCCCATAGGTCTGGAAACTTTGGGCGGGGGAGCAGTGGCAGTATTAATTGCCACAGCTCCCTGATCATCAAATTCCATGACCTGTGGAGAGCTCCGCAGGCTGGATGACACGGCCCTACGTGCTGGATCATGCTGGCATGCAGGTCACACCACAGCCACATCTGGCCCCTGGGGGCTGTCAGCCTGTGGGATCAAGCCATAGCTGCATCTGGCCAATGGAACCAGGCCACAGCTGCATCTAGCATGCAGGGTTGCGCTGGTATTTGGATTACACCCATAGACGAACCCCACATTGGATCTGACCCATTGACCGACCCAAGTTTTGGGATCGAGCCTGCAGACCTGTCTTACATTACTCATGGGGCTGAAACTTGCTCTTCTCTTCTGTTTATCAGAGAACGATCAGGATGTTGGCATTTTGGGGCTTGACACAAGAGAATAGCAAGTAAGGTTGTCAGAAGCTAGAAGCTGAGATCCAGACCGGCATTGCGAGTTGGGGACTGTGAACCCGGACTAGGAGCTAACAATCCAGGAGGGAGGGGTCTGGGTAGGAATTGGGAGTAAGGAGCTGATACTCAGAAAACAGGGATTCCCACTGGAACAAGGAGCCAGCAGATGAGAACCTGAAAGTTAGGAGGTAGAAGGCTGTAGGCAGGAAATGGGAGCCAGAAGCCCAAGGCTAGACAGATGCATCTGTCCTGCTGAGTAGCCGGTTGGGCATGAAGGGAGCTACTGCTTACGAGCAGGCCATCGCGCCCATGCAGGTGACTGGCTGGCTGCAGTAAGTAGTTAGCCTGCTTGCTGCCCTGGCTCCTGATGCTGCTGGTAACAAAACTCGATTGAAAATAGATTTCAGGTTAATTAGGCCAGGTAATTCTCATGTGAAGAGCAGATTCAAAAAAACAAATGCACCTAAACTTGAAAAATGATTTCTAGTGCTGAAGCACTTATGTGGAAAGCCCAAAGGCTCCTGCCCTTGAGCGTTCTGACAACCATCACTTTTCATTTGATTGAGTCAGTAGCTTTTATAGGATGCATTCAGTTAGAAAAGATTTCGCACAGACCTGCCTTATTCATTCCACTTCCAGCGGTGAATTTTAAACACTGTTTTTAATGTATATTGAATCAAGTGAAAGAGCCCTGCCTTGCTCAGTATGTGGTTTATAAGTGCATCAGGCAATGCATACAGACTCCATCGATCTAAGGTGCATGCTTCATAAGGTGCGAGTGTGAGAGGGTTTTGCCCAATTATTTAGTAATGCAAGGAGGGCTAGGCATTACTGGCTTGTGGAAGTTTCTCTATTAAAGAGCAACTTGCAGTACAAGAGGCTGAAGTCATCAGTCAGGGTTTTCGGTGTAAGACTCAACATTCAAGCTAGCATAAAATAATGGAAGGGATGAAGCAATTGCATCCCTTGAAAAGAGTGAAAAGGAAGAAGAAAAGAAGATGAAAGCATTGCAAAATGGATCTGTAGGAAGATCTTTTAAATTGCACAGCTTCCTGTAAAACCATTTACAGATCCATTGTGTGTATTTTCTGAAAGATGGACACTGACAGAAGACTTACATTGTTCCAGCATGCTGACTAAGTCAGGTAGTCACCCACAGTTAAACTATTTAACTTGTATAATAATTTTATAGCTTGCCCCATGATCCCCGGGAAATGAACTACTTTTTACCTGTCTTTATGAGTTTCACTGAAATATTGCAACTCCAGAAAATACTCAAAGCAAACAGGAAGCCTTGCTCTTTATTAAAAAAAATGCAGGAAGCAGGGTGGATTAAAAATGCAAACACTTAAATTCAAAAGCAAAGTGAGCATTATCTTTAACACTCCACAAAGAGTGCAGCAGCTGGCTCAGCTAAGCAAGAGGACTTAACCACTTAAGAAGCCTTAGGATTTAGAACAATTCATTGATTTATTGTATAAAACAGGCGGTCAAACAACTCCCTGATAGTGCAGTGCAGTGAAACTGGAAACCTGATGCATTAAATACAAATGGAAGCAGTACAGGCTACCAAAAATCTGTGAACGCTAACTTTCTTTCTTTGCAGCCTGCCCCTCCATCTTCCCCCCTTCCTCTCCCAAATCCTAAGTCTGTTTCTTAGAATTTGCAGCTATGGATCACCCAGTTTCTGAAGTGAGTTATTCAAGACAGTCTGTTATATATTGAGAGCCAGTTCTAAACCTAAGTTGTAGGGATTTCTTTGGTGCATGTGTTTAGAGAGAGGTTATGTTTTGAGTAAAAAGCATTTGTTCTATTCTGAAGTAATCCTACTCTTCAAATTATTTGTTTTTGTTCCGATTTGTAGCATTATGTGGCATGACTTTGATCATTGGTGTGCACAAGATCAGTTGCCAAATGTACAGATTTCTCGTTTTCCTCTTTGTTGAAGATGTATTGTATAATCCAAAAATACTTTGGACTGTGGTTTGCAGGAGAACTTTGCAATGTAGTTTTCTGTCTATGGCACTGGTCAGATGGATGCTGGCACACTGCACCATTCTGATGTTCACATCTTAAGAAAAAAACTGGAGAGGAGCCAGAAAAATTATTTAAGAAATGGAGAAAATGCCTGACAATGAGACACCTTCCCCGCCCCCTTGTGCCACCATAACAGATTTATGGTGGCACAAAACTCAGAGCAAATAGACATCTGGGCTCCTTGTTAGGGCACAAATGTGCAGAATCATGGCCGTGACAATTTGCAGTAATAGTTTGTGCTGCCTTCTCATGGCAGCCGCTTCTTCTGTTCGCTTATGGGTTCCCCGCTTACAGATGTGGGGCATGGCAGCGTGAAACGTGCACCAGGAGCCCCCTGCAAGGGATTCCCAGGGCATGTGTATCATGCTGCTGCATCCCAACCTGGGGCACGCCTCTACAAGCAGGAAAGCCCCTATGGGCATGGGGAGAGGCTCATCCTGGGTCAGGGCATGATGCCTAAGGCTGTTGTCCGACAGTATCAAGCCCCTGAAGTCCCAGGTGATGTGTGTAGATGCCAGTGAAGCAGATTGGCTGTGCTGGGACAAAGCCTGACACAGGTAATCCCACTCTGAAGACAGCATCTGTTTATAGCCTTAGTGAGAGCTTGACCAGTTTAACTTGCCAAAAAGAAGACAGATGGGGGACTGGATGGCAGGGCCGTCTGTGAGGAGCAAGTAACCAGGGAGTCTGACAACCCGTCTTTGAAAATATTCTGTGTGGGTGTAGGTGCACCTTGGGACAGGAACACACAGCCTACTGTTCCATTGTTGTACTAAAGGGCTCTGGAAAGAGGCTGTAACGGAAAGAGGGGTACCAAGAACCAAAGGTTGGTGACCAGCTGAAGTGAGACGCACTATAACGGGAAACGAGGCACCGAGTGCAGTTAACCACAGGGGGAATGGGGCTTCTCCATCCTTCCATCTTAAAATCTAGACTTAGATGCCTTTCTGGAAAATGTAAGTAATTGGGCTCAGTGCTAGAGTCCCAGGAGTAGTTCTGTGGCTAAAGATATGCAGGAAGCCATGTCACATAATCTGATATTCCCTTCTGACTTTACATCTTATGAATTTATGAGGTCAGGGAAGTTGAATGATACGTAGGAGGCCCTGTGACAAAAAGCCTGGAGAAGTTAATTGAAATTGGTGGGTGGGAAAGTATGGGGTGTTGGCAGTGCACAGGGGAACAAAAACCATGTGAAACAAGTCAGGAGGATCAAATTTATAGACAGGTTTAAAGGAAATGGCCTGTTTTTAAATCTGATCCCATAGCAGATGAAGGGATCCGAGAGGGGAGAGATGCAATCAAGTCAATAGACAAGAGGAAAGGATTTTGAATGTTTTTACCCCCAAATCTGACTTACCTGAAGTGTCTGGGCTATGCTCCATGTGTGTCCACTTTAGATACCCTGCCCATGGGACCTTGAAACAAAATAAAATTAGTAAGATTAAAAACGGCATAACTAAGTATTTTAAGAGCTTTGCTCTTAATCTGCATGGTGCAGTGCCCAGTAAAACTTTGCAAATACTGTAAACTGACCACACATTGTTTTTGTTGAAATGTTCTGTGGGACCTTTCCTCAAGTCAAAGGATAATATTCAAGGACCAATAATGCCTTTTGTTTTTCAGATGAACAACGTGCACTCCTAAATGAAGTCCAGTTTCCTTCAGTGAAAACTTTCTAGGTTCAGATATTACATTTATGCTTGACTGTATCTTTCAAATGTGCTGCCCTGGGGGCGAATGGCAGAAATAAGGTTGCAGTCCCATTTTGATGCTGTCCCCATGATATTCATCATCTGCCTTTCCCAGGGAGACAATGAGGGAGTTGGGTATGTTTTGAGGACTCGTTCTGTCAAAATGTATATCTTTTTGGCCAAAGTAAATGGTAGGGTAACAGGCACATTTAGAGGGCTCCCTATGCCTGTCAGAAATATGCCAGCTTCAGGCTGGGTCTGCAGCTCATTTTGATGGGTTCTCCTTACTACCAAGCTACCTTCTGTAGGCTTCTTTGCACCCTCCTTTGCATGCCATATCATGCAGTGTGTGTTCAGGTAAAAATTGAACATTGTGAACAGAAAGAGACTGAATGAGAGAGGGTTTTGGGTGGGTTATTCTGCCCCGTGTCCATTTTCATGTGTCATGGCAGAATCCAAGGATTGATTCAGTATTTTTGGGAAAATGAAATGCTTGCTAATATTGAGGGCAAATGGTCAGAATGAGCTGAGATACACTGGTTCCTTACCAGTGGGCATCTGCACTTACCGTTTATCTACTCATTAGTTGTGTTCAGGAAAATGTTCATATATTCATTGATTATTATTATTCTTTTATGGGCACTGTCCTTAAGTGTGATGTGTTGCAATTAAGCTTGTGATCTAGTAGAGTATTTAAACACATACCTAAAAAAGCTGTCCCGGAAGGGTACAAAAATGGGAACTAAAATAATGGGATTCTTTTTCAAACACAAAACTGGAAGCATACATAACTGATTGCAGGGCTACAACCAAAGAAGTTTCTCAGAGTGTGCAGTATAGATCTGTCTAAAGTCCTAACTTACTAGCACTTGTTTTCAAAGTATCCATGTATAGAATACACAATGCCTTTTAGAAAAATAACAGATGAAAGATGTGAATAACCCTGATTTTAATTTAGAATGCCAAATGCTTAGAATTCCACTAAAGAAAAAGAAAATAATTCCTCTTTTCCTGAGAGAATACATTGTTTCCAATCCTTTAAAAAAAACGGTGTCTTCATACTCTGTGATTTGCTACTGCTGGGGGGGCGGGGTGAAAAATCATATAACTGGAATAAAAATCCTGTTTCCAGACATTTGTTAAAAGCAAAAAAATTTTTGTTCTAATCCTGTTTTTTTTTTAAATCAGAAACATCTTGTAAGAAATTACTTTATTGTAATTAATTTCAGCTAAAGCGATAGTAAAGTTCCGTAGTACCAGTGTATTTTTGCATTACTGACGTTTGCCAGCTTGGAAATGAAACTTTGCACTGGATTGAATTAGGCCTTGATCCATGTGGGCAGCTGTATGTCTGTGTGGAGCCCTAGAGTCTGTGAAGCTCCCTGGAGATGCAGCAAGCCACTTGAATGAGTCACAATGTAGGGTCAGGGCCCTGAGTAAAAATAATGAGAGTTTTATGAATATTCAAAGTGCAAAGAGGAAAAACAGTTTTTTCGGAGGGGAGAAATATTTGCAGCCTTGCTATGTTCTGTTCAGTGTTCTTCCTGGCACCCCTTGAGTTACATCACTGCCAACTGGTGTTTGTTCTTATCGTTTCTTTTTAGTCAAACGTAACATGTTTAAATTGTGTTGGTCTCACTCCTCCTATTGACAACGTGCAGGCTGACTGCTGCCCACAGGCAGTTCCTCTGACTTGACTATGGCTTTGCCTAAGGGAAGGAATCCACTTGTGCACTGTCCATTGCAAGACTAGACCCTTGAGCACCAAAGCCAGTCTCGTGATTTTGTAAGAAAGGAGACTGTAAGTTCTTTATTAAGTACACAAGTAGGAATATTGGGTGAGAGTTGTCCAGATTACACTATGCAGCTCTCTGATTCAGAGAATGCAAGAGTAAGGATCCAAAGTTGAACAGTCCATAGTGTCACAGTCCTTCATTCACACTGTCTCCAGCTGGCTTTTTAGTTCTGATTCAAAAGTATTACCTAGGTACATAAAACCAACTTGAAAAAGCTATAGGATGTTTATAATCTATAAACCTCCATTTTCTGCTACCTCAGAATCATTTGCTTTTTGCTGTGTGTCTTTGCAGGGTTATGTAGCAAAGGTTCAGTAATGTTAACTAGAAATGTAAATATCATAATGCTTTTCAAGGCATTTTCTTCCAGGGTTTTAGCAAGCCTAGATTTGTAGGCACACCTTTGTTTTAAGAAGGAGCTGCTGAAATAGTGTGTCTTGCATTTATATAGAGCTTTTTCAGTGTTGGTTTAATTTTTAAACTGAACAAGTATATAATACATTATGTTAAACTATCAAATAATATTAATAGCAGAGTAACATTTCACATATTTCTTTTAATGGACAGAGATGATGTTATCTTCATGTTACTGTCATAATACAACAGGTCCCTCACAAAGTACATAGAAATAGTTCTAAGAATCTGTACTCAGCTTCAAAGTTAAGGCTAAAACTGTGTTTTATGTCAACATTAACAAATTCTCAAACACTTGTTTTTGGGGTTTTTTTTAATATTTGTGCTATGGGTTTCTGTACTCTGTGGCAGTCTCTACAGCTAATATTTGCTGTTTATCTTTGCACAGTCTCATCTGTTTAAACATTTTAATAAGTCTGCTTCATCTCTTCTCTGTAGCTTCTGAATCGCAAAGACAAGGCCACCTTTGAGAAGTTGGACTACTTACTGTCTAAGGAAGATAATTATAAGAGGACACGGGAATACATCAGAAGCTTAAAGATGGTCCCTACTATTCCCTATTTAGGTAAGTGTGAAAACTGGCTCACGGTGTACATAGAAATATATTTATTTTCAAAGAAGTATTTGCTGTTCCTGACTGGCAAGTGGCACTGTGTGTACCTGAAGCAAACCACATATTGAACATGTGGTTCATTTAGTTTGATGTTCAGGAAAATTAAATCTAGGGGAGTATTTTAGGCAGTAATACTGTCTAAAATGACTGTGTACTTGGAGAACTGCTGTCTTCTCGTTAAAGCTGAAAACATAATTACATCACTATTTACTGTGGATTGGAGCTCTTTATAATTTTCAAGAGGATTGAGTTTCAGGAATGGTTTAAATTAAAGTGGGTTGATTAGAGAGACACTGAATACCTTTTTGTCCTTTTACTTGCTGGAGCAGGTATTTTAGAATATTTTTTCCAATTTTATGCCCCAAATTTCTGCTGAATAGTTAGACCACTTTTCAATGAGTAAAGTGGAGATTAAACACAATCTCAAGGGAATTTTTTTCCCTGCAGGGCTCCCCTTTGTCATAACTATTTGTCATAGCTATTTTCCTAGAACTTTGTACACGCTTTAATCTACCTTCCCTAGGTGTACCTGAATTATACTGGTTCCTCAGGTGCTGCAGGCTCTAGATTCCTGCTTGGGAAGACAATGCATATACTGGAGAGCTTTTCTTAAAGGTGGATTTTTTGTTAAATACAATCTAAAAGTATTTAACCATGTTATTTGCCAGAAGTGCTAAGAGTGGCATACTGTTTCTTGGTTGGGTATTTATTTTCTAATGGCTAAATTATCTTCAGAGACAAAAACAAACACGTTCCTCATGCAAAGGATTTTACAATGTAAACAAAGATGTGGCAGCATAAAGGTGTGAATGGAAACCAGAAAGAGTAAGAAAGAGGGGTCCATAAATTATTGGTGCAGGTACAGACCTTCACCTGAAAGTTTAGCGTAGGTTTTGTTAGGTGGTTGTCTTTTGTATTGTATCTTTCTGCTTTAAGAATTAGCATTCAGGAGGAAATCTTGACATGGCTGAATTTAGCTGGGAGTTCTGCCTTTGACATAAATGGGGCTAGAGTTTCACTGAATTTAAGAATATTTGTTATAGATTCCATGCCTTTATATAAGTAAATGCTTAGTGGCAGTAGAAAATTTGCTTACAGAAGCATAAAGTAACATATTCATCTGTTCTTCCACTGGGCCTGTGCTGAGTATTGAGTAGCATTGTCTGCATACCTGACTACAGACAGAAGTGACATCCTGCGTATGTGATGGTTGTAAAATTAAGCTGTCAAAAATAAGGACATGCCAAAGCCAAGGTGGCCAATGCAAATTTAGTACAATTCTCTGTGCATGCCTTCTGATTCAGTCTTTAATTACATAAGTGTATGCTATTTCTTCTGTAGAACCCTGTTCCATTCTTTGTGTAAAATAAGTAGCTTTCCATTAATGCATAACTATTGAATATTCCTTTATCCCCCTCATCAATCAGTGTGTAACCCTATGTCTTGTTTACTGCAAAATATGCAAACACTGCACAGTGAATATAGGGAGTTGTTTCTCGTTTTCATATAATTTAACTTCAGTGTGTGTTGAAATGAAGAGGTGGTATTAGTTCTGTTTTACAGATGAGGAACAAAGCTATTAAAGCCATATTGTCAAGGGGCTACCCATTTTGGGTGGCAAACTCGAGGCCACTTAATTGTTCAGAGTACTTAGTATTTCTACAATGCTTTCTGGTGCACAAGTCCAGTCATCTCCCATGTATTCAGCACTTCTGTAAACTAACTCTGGGTGTCCCAAGATGGGTCCCTAGGAATGAGGAACAGGTATTTGCTGGATGCCTGCCTGGAAGTCTGCTTTAACTATGGTCAGCATTGCTTAGGACTCCTCACGCAGAGACTGATATAGAACTTTGTTCTCTGAAGAACTATTCAAATTCCTTAAGTATGAGAGCATCCTTTCTGGTTTTCACCTTCCAGCTTCTGTACTACATGAAGCTGGCTCATGGAAGCAATAGCCTCATTCACTGCCCATCCCTGATTTTTGTGCAACTATTTGCTGGACTTAAAGGAATACTGTGATTTAGAAGTCCAAGGTTCAGTAACAGGCTCCTGAACAGTGTGTGCTCCTGAATCTGTTCCCCAGCATGCTGTGCCTTCCTCCGTTGCTCTCCCAAACTCTGCCTGGAGCCAGTTTTTTCTTGTTCCTTGCTCCTGATCTAGTCAGGCTTCATCTTCCTCCTCTGTGGAGGGTGGGCACCAGTTGGGGCAATATCTGAAAGTCCAGGAGAGCTGGTTTGCTAGTTCACAGGAAAGTGTGCATCAGCCCCACAAACAGGAGGAGCGGGAGTAGGGACTGTTCTGTCCCAGCAGCCGTGAGTTGGAACATGCTTTTTGCAAACCAGATGTTCACAGCATTTTGCTCTTTGGTTCTAACAGACTTTACTAGCATGTGTCAATGAGTCCCTGTGGCACTGGCTCTTTTTGGCCATTACTACCTACACAGGTATCTTACTAATAATGGGCAATTGTAGCTGCATAGGCCAGAAAGATAGAACCTACTGCCAGTGGACACTGGAAAGCACCTACCACCATAACTGTGGGATACCCAGCAAAAGGCTCCTAACATAGTCTGTTCTTGGTAATGATTCTTGAGGAACACCATTTTGGATTCCCAGAAAGTTGCTGATCCTGGCTGGTGCCACTTTTTACTCTGTGTAAACAAACCGAGGGATTTGCAGACTATGAGAATCCCATATAAAGTCATGGTTTATTCTTGCATATGCCTGTATATCTTTGAAATATGGAGGGAATCCCCTGCAAGATAGACAACACTGTGTATCTGCATAAGCCTCTAATCTGCTGAGTTTTACTGCGTGCAGCAGGTTTTTTCAGTATCTCGGTTTCATAGTTTCATAGTTTCTAGGGTCGGAAGGGACCTGAGCAGATCATCTAGTCCGCCCCCCTGCCATGGCAGGAAAGAGTACTGGGGTCAAACGACCCCAGTAAGGTGGTCATCCAACCTCCTCTTAAAAACCCCCAGGGTGGGAGCCTGCACCACCTCACCTGGAAGCTGGTTCCAGACCCTAGCCGCCCTGACCGTGAAGTAGCGCCTCCTGATGTCCAACTTAAACCTTCCCTCCGCCAGCTCGTGACCGTTGTTCCTGGTCACTCTTTGCGGCACTTGGGGGAACAGTGACTCCCCCAACGCCTGCTAATCCCCCCTAACCAGTTTATAACAGGCCACAAGATCCCCCCTCAGCCTTCTCTTTTGAAGGCTGAACAGGTTCAGGTCCCGCAACCTTTCCTCATAGGACCTACCCTGCTGTCCCTTGATCATACGAGTGGCCCTCCTCTGGACCCTCTC
>NW_017729011.1:26871679-26872205 GCF_001723915.1 Gavialis gangeticus
CTTGGACACCCGGCTCCCCTCCCCTCTGAGACTTCAGCGCTTCTCCAGCTATCCTCCTTAGCTCGTTGAAGTTCACCTTCCTAAAATCTAGGGCCACTGCTTGCCTTTGCCACCTTGTGCTGAATGGTGAATTCTAGCAGGCAGGTTTCTTTGGGGTTCACTGTTTTTCTGTGGATTTACTGTATGTACTTTGGCTTAGATCCAGGACACATGGTACTATGTTTACTTTAAGTGACTTGTTAAAGGAGTACTCCTAAGTAATTGTCTGTAACAGTGTTTTTTTTAAATCCAAGAGGTATGGATCCATAAGGGTCAGATCCTTACCAAACTGTGACTTACAGTCAAGACATATGTTACCTGTCTCCACAAAACAATAACAGGACAAGTGCAGGGTGCTGCACCTGGGGAGAGGGAACCAGCATTATGGTTATAGGTTAGGGGCTGCCCCTCTCGGCAGCACAGAGGCAGAGAGGGATCTTGGAGTCATGACTGACTCCAGGATGAATATGAGTCGCCAATGCGATGA
>NW_017729011.1:26872525-26887172 GCF_001723915.1 Gavialis gangeticus
ACTAGATGATCTGTCTAGGTCCCTTCCCACTCATTGATTCTATGAAATGTCTTAAGCACGCACCCCCAATATATGTATATTTATTTATTTATAAATTATATACATGTACTACTGTACTAATATATTATGTACAATATAGATAAAAATAAATATAAATAGAAGTTCTAATATTTTCTTCTCGCACCCCAATGTATCATCTTGCTCACCACTTTGGAGAACACTGTTCTAAGGGAGTAAATTTATATAATTTTTGGACATGCAAATTTGCAGAAATGCATTTCTTTTAACACATTTATCTCATCTTGCCTGCCAGTTACCCTCATTACCTTTATAAACCTGTATCCATCCCTCAGTATATGAGACAGAAAAGATTATTTAATTTAAATTTCAGGCTTCTTTTGGTTCGAAACAGTCTTAATGATAGAATGTTATTTAATCAGATTGGTTTGGTTATTCATTTCCCCTCTTGTGATTTTTTTAAGTGATCCTTCACATATATATTTGTTTATCCTTTGAAGGTGAAATAATTGTTATGAATGTGTCTCTAATCTCACAGAAATATGTATATCAGCACCAGGAGCAGTTGTTCATTCAGCAAAGTTTGAACTTTGCTTGCTTGGTTGTTTTCTTTCCATCTCACAACCAGTTTGGTGGCAGCTTACAGGCATTAACTGTGCATTAAGTCCATGTGCTAAATCCTTGTGAAATTTAAGTTGGAACATCAAAACCCCATTTGGGACTTACGGCCCAGAATCTCAGAAGTATTTAGGCACCTCTGCAATTCAGCAGCAAAAAGAGCTACTGTGGCTCTTGGGTGTATAAGCAATAGAGTACTGAGTGAGAACAGTATAATTAAGAACTTTAGTACTTATATCAGAAATTTATTTCTTCCCCTAGTGATATTGATGGGGCAGAGGGGACCTCTTTAATAAAACTTCCCAAATAATAAACTAGTTGCAATCTTGTGGTTCTTTGTTCCATTGTGTTTGGAATTAGATAAAGTTTTGTTTTTTGTTTTTAAAGCACATTAGATTCTTTTTCCATTATCATAGTATAATAGAGGGTTAGGGCTACTATGCTGATGCTACTTTGCATTTCTTTTAAATGTTACCTTAACTGTTAATTTTTTGATTTTTATAATGATTGGCTTGGAGATGATTACAACATCCCAGCAATGCTGTTTACCCTAAATTAGTGATAAATACTCTCCACCATAGTTCATTTTAATATAACTGGGTGTGAATGTACAATAGTAGAAAGAAAAACCTCTGCTTCAAGTTTTAAAAAGTGTAGTTTATGCAAGATTTAACAGTGTACTCTTCCTAAACGTATTCGTAACCACAGGCTATGATGTTAAATAGGTATATTCTCCTCCATGCCTCAAACTACTATTTTCAAACCTTTACAGCAGAGACTTTTTTTCCCTTTTTTTAGAAAGGTCTTCCAACTTACAGAAATCTTGAGATCAGCAGGACTGTGGTCTGGAGTGCTGGAAGCATTTAGCCACAGGTTGGTCTGCAAAATAGCAACAGTCTTGTTTGAAAATGTATGGGTACTGTGGTTGGCCACTGAATTTTCCTGTGTTCACTGCAGGTGGTCTTTTCGCGCTGTGTATCTTAGAAGGACAAAGGTGCAAGTGTGCTGATCTGTTTGCTGTATATTGCACGTTCTACTTGCAGATAAACTGCAAACACATCTCTCTTACTCTGTAGGTATAACAATGGGAGCAATAGTGAAGGCCTTGAGTGATGACAGATAAGTTTCATGAAAGGACCTTTTGGCAATAGTGTTTATGTGAGTGAAGGATTTCTTGCTCAAGTAATTTGATTTGATAAAGGAGGAATTGCCTTTTCTCAGCACACAGTATGCAGGATTCAGCCAGGCAGCTCCTAGCCTGCTGAGAATGCATTGGTGCAAGCATGTCCTATCCTGTTTTGAAAAAGATGGTATGATTTTGTGTTTTCCCCATGTATGTGAACTGACTTTATATATCAGTTCTTGCCTGTCCCTTGGGGCATCTTTCTTATTGGTAAGTGGCATCTAAAACAAAAAAAAGTATTTTGTTAAATTCAGTCTGGTGGATTTTATTTTGCGTCAAGGAAAAAGATGAGCCTCTTCATCATTGTTTCTTGTGATGTTTTTATGTCATCTCTGTTTATGAACTATTCAATTAAATTGTTGCTGGCAAAAAGTATAATGTTACTGTAGAATTAATAAAAGGCTTTTGAATTGGTGCCACATGACAGTCTTATAAGAAAACTGGAGAAATGTGGGATAGATAGAATTACTGGTAAGTGGATACATACTTGGCTTAATAACTACAGGCAGAGAGCAACTGAATGGATCAATATCAGAATGGTAGGGGGGTTCAAGTGAGGTCCCATAGAGGCCTGTTCTAAGCTTGGTGATGTTTAATTTTTTTAATGACTTGGATACAGAAATGGAGAGCTTCCTGGTCAAGTCTGCAGTTGCCACAATACAGTTCTAGGAATGGTTACAAATACTTTGGAGTTTAGAGTAGAATGTAAAAGGATCTGGACAGATTGGAGAACTGGCCACTAGACAACAAAATACAGTTCAGCAAGGGACACATGAAAGGTGCATCATTTGAGAGGAAAGAGAATTTGTGCACAGATACAGAATTAAAATTGGCTTGGTGGCAGTATTACTGAGAAGGGCCTAGGGGTTTTGATCCTGAAGTGGGAGCAGTGCCTGACTGGGGAGAACTGACCTCAACTCCTAAGCATTAGCAGGTTTTACTTATCTTTAAGCAACAATTCAGACATCAGTCATTTGTGTTTTGGCTCTGGTACCCTTTATACACTACACTTATTTGAAATGAACTTTAGGGTTATTTACCATAAGATTTTCACTCCAAACAATAGTATGTGAGGGGAAGTCTTGATTTAAATATACGTGCAAATTCATTCCATATATGGCTCTGCTGACTTGGATTTGGATTTAAAGTTTTATCTAGTGAAATTTGAATATAGGGCTTCCAAGGTGAAAACGTTATATATACATTCATCTCTGTTCCTGCAAGACCTCCTAACCACCTGCCCTACTGCTGCTGCTTTCCCTATGGCAGCAGTGGAGGGTATGAATTTTAGATGACCCACCAATAATTAAATCCTATAGATGGAAAATTATACATTTATTAGAAATTATACAAATTTATAATTTTCCATGTGTAGAATCTAAATATTGGGTGGTCTTCTTGAATCTGAAGTCATCTTGGATTCAGGTAAATACAGTATTTACTCCTGGCATGAGTAATTTTTTTGATATGCCAACTTTTGAATCCTACCATAACTGGTAAACATGTGTTCTATAAACGTATAATGTGCATTATGCTCCATGCAGCTACTTCAGCTTGTATAGAACAGGCCTTCATCTAGGCCTGTCTAGCCTAGGTTTGAAATACTGCTCAGATGCACTTAAATTGCAACATGGTTGTCCCCTAACCAAGTTGCAAGTCTAATTTGTGAATAGGTTCCTTGACCCAGTTGTATTTTTGGCATGCACAGCATCTTAACAGTTTCTTTATTTTCAGTAGGCTTTTATGTCTAATGACTCTCCTTTTCTTTTTAAAATTTCTATAGTGTATTGTATTATAATTCTTGTATTCCTGTTGTGGTTAAGTGACTGGTGTAAATATATCCATTTCATCTGATAGAACCACCTTGCTGGATGAAGTCAGACAAACGTTCTGACCAACTTGGAGAACTTGCCTCATTTGCTTCAGTTTAAGAGAACTCAACCTAAGCAGAACAAACAGTGGCCTAGCAGCATGGCTGGATGCTGGCGGCGCAGGGGCAGCGATGTCTTCCGGGTGCTGCCATACTGCCAGCTTGATCATGGTTGTGTGGCTGCTGGCAGCAGTTGTTTTTTCCCAGGCACCCTCCCAAGTTGGCACCCAGGGGCTTACCCTGGTCACCCCTCCCTAGTTACACCACTGAAAACAAAACTATGGTTTATTAAAGAAAATTTCTCTTAAGTGAAGAAACTTTTGCAGTGGCTTGAAGAAGCTCCTTTGTTTCTTTGTTGCTTGTCTTTGGCTTAAATAGTTTTGCCTCTCTAGTTTATACTCCTCCCCAGTATTCAAACCAAGCAGTTATTACTCCCACCAACCACTGTTTTGCTAAACTAAAAAATGCCAGTTACTTCTACCCTCCACTCGTCTGACAGGGTCTTCGTTCTCCTGATTGTCCTAGGGCATTTCTCTGCAGCTTCTCCAGTTAAATTTATCTTTCTCAAACATGAGTGACCAGAAATGTACAGAATATTCCAGACACAGTGTCTTGTACAATTGCATGAATGCTTTCCTATCTCTACTGAAAATACCTTGTCTGATATACCCTAAGGTTGCATTTGCCTCTTTCACAGCTGCACCAGACTGGTGGCTCTCAGTCATCCTCTGGTCATCAGGTCTTTATCCTCTTCAGTCATTCTTAACTGATGAGCTCCCACATTATAGCAGAAAGTCATGGTATACGCAAGTGTAATCTCATTTCTGTTATTCTAGTCCTTTAGGTTATTTTCTAATTCTTCTTGATGATGCATCCCAGCTTTGCAAGGGAGCAGCTTTGAAGGTCATTAATGAAAATATGAAATAAGATGGTTTCATGGAGAACTCCACTATATCTTCCCTCTAGCCTGGTGCTCCCCCTTTAAATAGTTTTGTCATTTCCCTTTTAGCTGGTTTCCTTCTTAGTTCTTCCACTGAACTTCATCCTAATGGGGAGTTCACTTCACACAGTCCACCTTATAACCATATGCCTGCAGTGCATTGGGATTGCACTCAGTCTTTCCACATCCAACAGAAACAAAGTTCCTTGAGGTCCTCCTTTGCCTTTGCCCTCTGATTAGGGACACAGCTCCGTTTATGGGCCCTTGTGTTGGTGTCATGGATTTTGTGCCGTCTCCCCTTCAGCCACTGTCAGAAAGCTCCTTTCACCACCTTGTGATAGGACTGCCCTCTGTAGAAGAGCAGCGGTGCTAAAGCCCCACACCACAAGCTTGTTCCTAAGGCAGTTCTGGACTTTTGACAGAACCAATCACATACTTTTCCAGTCTTTGTCCTGAAACCACATTTTAAAGCCAGGAGAGGACATTCAGCATGCCCTGGATGTATCCAGTGGTTTGGGGTAATTGCCTTAAAAGGACTGAGCCAAGCCATCTTTCTGAAGGACTCCTGTGGTGGATCGTGCAGTAAATTGCCAGTTTTAGTCATCTGGTTGGCAAGTCTGTCTCGCTGAATGTGAAGAAATGACCCTCCAAAATATAGGTTTCCTCTGTTGGTTTCAGTGGACTTAATGTTTCTGAGATCTGCAGGAGTCATAATGTGCTGGCTTTTTTGAAACATTATACCTTACTTGGGACAGATGCCAAATTAAGGAGAGCAGTATTTCCACCTGTGTTTGGTTCAGCTAATACCCTTCCCTCCTACCATGTAGGGAAGATACTTACTTATCTTACAGGAACTGTAGTTCTCTGAGATGCTGTGACAGCCTCTTGTCCTCACTGCTCAGTCTTCAGTGACTTCATGCTTTGGACTGTGAGAGAACTGCGGAAGGGTCACAGCCCGCCTGTCCTCCTCGTTACGATCTCTCATGGGAGCCTGAGGAGGCAGAGGGTCCAGCCATGACCCTGAGGGACTTAAATGTTCTGGTACCTTCTGCATGCAGCTAAAGCATACCTGAGGTGGGATCCACATCAGGATATCTAATGGTTAGAAATTAGACCTAACAAATGATTTAAAGAAGTTTTTGCCTAGCTAATTAACTATGTGTCACTATCACCCCATTAGCGGAACTAGCTCAGGATACATCCTACTACTGTAATTGAGGTGGGAATAGTGACCTTTGTGAAATATACTCACTACCCATACCAGGTGAAGTGCATTATCCAGACATTTTAAGACCAACGAGCAGCAGCAGCAGCATGTGCTCAGAACCTGAACTGTATAGAGTTTAGAAGTCAGATTTGATCTGATTTGAATTTATAGGGGTGGAGTTCTGTGGAACTCGGTCATTTCTTATATTGTAATAAAGTGAATTTCAATGGAATTAAATCAGAATGAAATCAAAGTACATCAAAATAGCAGTTGTTGCTTTATTACAGATTTGCAATATTACAAAGATATTCTGATAATATATTAAAACCCTACTTTCATTTATATACAACACATGCTACATCAAATGTCAGTTTAATGCATATCGTACATTTTGTAAAGAAACAATGAGGTAATAAGAGGGAAAGGCATACACACACACATACATACTCAGTGAAAATCTCACAGGCTTATTATCAAGCACATTGAACTGTTTTATCATACATTCTGTCACTAAATGTTATGGTTTTCATGGTAGTTTCTAATTTGCAACGTGTGCTATAATAATCAACTCTAGAAACCTACCTCAGCAGAATACTAAAATTTCCAAGTCGGTCACTTATAAATATAGGTGAATAATTTTGTGCAATACATTGGCAAACAGTATACTTGGTAGGTATTGTAAAATATGGCAAATATAATTGTTCTTGGTTACAAATAGTTACTTTCTAGAATTTTCATCTAGTAGTTAGGGACACTAAATAGGTGCTGTATCAATATCTGCCATTTGCCTGCAAAGTTGGATAGCCACTTTAGTTTGTGTCCAGCCATTTTCTGATTGTAGTGGCTACACAACAGGTAATGAATTAAATGACTCAAATTTAATTTAAAAAATATAGGGCACCTATACATGTGCAGCGAGGCTGCTCCAACACACTGTATCAGTGTCCCCATGCTGAAAAATGGTGGCTAGGGCACTTTAACTAAAGCTCATTCAATGAAGCACCCCCAGCACCATTTTTCAGCATGGTGGGACTGCTATGCATGATGCTTCAGACACTTTATTTAGAGCAGCTCTTGGAACCGCTCTAATTAAAGCGCCCCCTCTCCCCAAAATATGTCTATAAACACCCAGAGGCTCTTGTTTTATGTGACACAAAGTTATTAGTGTTGGCTGAGAGGTGCAACAGCCATTACAAATCCAGTTACCTTTCCAAATACATGTACAGTCGGCAGTTCTGTTTAGCAACACTGATTTCCCTTCCTTGAATGAAAGGTCAGTCTTGAGTGAGTGTAGCAGACTGCCTTGATCTGTAGTAACTATTTGGGTGCCTGCTCACAAACTGAAATCGCTATTGCTCCCTTTATTCATGACAACAGTTAACAAAGATTAAATTAGGAATACTCACACTAATGTTCTACAGTACATGTACCAGCTATCTAGTTTCAAGGGATGCAGTTTCCCGTGTCAAATGATTCCTATCAATAATAATAAAAACTCTTGCTGTACATTTCGTAGTATCTCCTGCATTTGAGAATATTTATACATAATATAACATACAAAAATATTTAGTTATTGTGGCAGTATTTTAATCATCAAAACTTAATTTACAGGAAATAAAAAAAAACAAAGGTTATCTACAGTCCATCTCAACTGCCAATTCTAAAAGCAAGAACCTAAATTAATTTTGTCACAAAGAGAGGTGTTCTGCAAGTTCTGTAGTGTTTTGCTGGAATGATTCTTGAAAATGCAATATACAAGTCCTCAAACTGTATCAGTAAATATACAATATCTTACATTCCTTGCAGTTGAAAAGATGTACAGGAAACCCTCACTATTTGTGAGTTTGGCATTCGCAGTTTCAAATATTTGTGAATGCCAAACCCGCTTCTTAAATACACTTAAAGGAGCTCCTTGGGAGCTCTGCACTTGCCGCCGTCACCAGAGGAGCCGTGCCCTTCCAGCCGCCGGTGGCACTGAGTTCATGAACACAGACGGTGTTCATGAACGCAGTGCCTTGTTCGTGGATTTCACCATTCACAGGGGATACGAGAACGTATCCCCCGCAAATGGCGAGGGTTGCCTGTATTCCAGCTAGCACATGCAGCTACTGCTGATATTTCATTGTTCTGTCTTAAAGGGCAAGTTAGGAGAAGGAAAAACAAATCAGTGGAATGTGTTGGGGTTAGGTCTGATCATCATAACAACTTTTTTTAGTGAGTATGATCCCCCCCGGAACTCAGCCCAGTAAACACCATCTTGGTATCGACTGCGGTAATGTCCTCCCCGGTACCAGACTCCATTAAGATTTGAGTGAGCACAGGCATTGTACCACCATCCTCCTTTCTGGTAATGAGCACAGTTACCTGTGGGGAGAGACTGCTGGTCAGTACAAGGATAAGCACAGTCTTGCAGCTGCAACAAACAAACTAGCTAAACTTTAATAAAACAGACTTCTGGTCTACACATTTTTAAATATATTAAATGTTTACATTTAGTTATTTTATGTAGTGAAAGGCAAAGCAGATGAAGCCTTCCTCTTATAAGCTTCTATTCTGCATCTGAATCCCTGCAAGTACAGGTCAACTCGTCTTTCTGTTTGGTCATGCTGTCAATGTTCATGAAAGTCATTAAATTATACATAAGATTTTAACTATTACGGGATTTTATGAGCTGCCATCTTTCTTTAGCACTTCTCACCTGTGTATACATCATGGTCTCTGTCCAGAGTGGTGAACTGCTTCCCATTGTGCCAAGTGAAAGAATCGCCTGCATTGCCATTGTAACGGCCCAGTCTCAGCTTGTAATATTCACTTTCTGGCTCCAGTCGGAAACTGGCATATTCAGCAAATACTTTTCGACCAGACCAGTCTTCCATTGTTATAAGCAGTTTATAGTTGCCTTGGTTTGTTAGCCAATAAATATTTTCCAAACCCAGCCAGTACTCTCCATCTATGTTACCGAATCCTTGCTGTGAAGAAATAGACAAATGGATTACTATTATATGTGTGTTTTAAGTGTAAACCTCAATGTAGCCTTTGCTATAGAATCATTGTAGCATCCCCATAATGGCTTTGTGGACCACATCTGAAAGAGTAAGCCTAGTTCCAAGTCTCCTTCTCACAACTTCACCCATGTGTTCCTGTAGTTGAAGCTGCTACAAACTTCTCAAGGTGCAAGAGACCGTGCAGTGAGTAATCCTGGAATTACCTGACCCAGCAGTCTCTTACTGCTCCCTCAAAGTAATTGTTTGGAGAATGCTTTAATAACACAAGTGTGTATATCCCTTATAAAAAGTACCTGTTTCACTAGTTGTTGAAGTCTAACCCTTTTTTCCCACCCCTGCTAAGCTAATGGCCTGGCTCTACAGTTCCTTTTCAAGTCACTGTTTTCAAGAAGGTTTTTGTGAAGAGGAAATAATTAGTCTTGCATGTCCTAACCTTGTACGTCTCCCAGTTCCTGAAAAAGTTAACTGATCCATCGAGCCGCCTCTGAATGACTGTCCAACCACCGGGGTCATGCCGTTGGTCACACCACACCTGCATAAGTCGGTTTGTATTTTCAGGTTTCACCAGATAGATGGAGCTGGTGTCATGGCCATCTTCCAAAGCTTGCAGACAGTCTCTCCATGGTCCTGTTCCAGAACAAACACTGCAGTCACAAAGTAATGGAACATCTCTTCTTAAGCCCTTTTACTCATTCACTGACAAAGGAAGTTATGTATGGTTTTTATAGGATGCATTAATGTATCAGTCTTGGGTGCTTTCAGGTGATATAAGACATGAAATTAGAACAGTTGCATCCATCCCTGTAAGATACGTAGTTACAAACATGTGGGTTATTTATTCTGATGCACTCAGAGGGCACTTAGCATGAGTTAACAAGATTTGACATACAGGTGCTTGCATTTAAAGTGCCCTTCACGTAGTCTAAGTGTAACATATAACTTCACCCTTAGAGTGACAGAGGAGCCAGGTAAAACCACTGGAAATCACAGTTGACTCTTTGCTTATGGGAAAGATCCTTCTTATTGCACCCAGGGTCAGGGAGGCTTAACCCCCTTAAACGCACAGTGTTTGAAATATCCACTAAAATTCTTTCTGTTTTAGCAAACTCATGCTCTGAAATGGAACATGCAAGGCATAGCTGGGGTTTACTGTTTTGTGATTTATAAACCAAAAAGCGAACTCTGCCTCTGGGAAGGTAAAACAAAAGTCCCAATAAGCGTCTATACCAAGCCACGTTTATCGAGGCTGATTTAATTTGGAAACATTGGAGTAAATAAACTCGAAGTACTGGGTACTCTCCACCTTAGGCTGTCCCAGCTCTGATCATCCAAGAGAAGACGCGTTCTGATGCTCTCCTGTAGAGAGACCCTGCTCTGTTACAAATTTGATCCAAAGGCCCTCCTGTCTGCCACTCCAGCTTGGGAAGCAGGAAGTCTTATACCTATTTCCCTGTAGTTTATTAGCTTGGCCCTTGCTAGCATCCAGCCTTTAATAACCAAAGATTCATAACAGGTATAGTGGGCTGTACACACATGCACCCCAAGGCCTCATCAAAGCTAAGATCTCTGAAAACATCTGGAGTGGCACAGGAGCACACATGTCCGTGCTCCCATGTCAGCTGGCTGCATCTGGGGTTTTTAAATGCGACTTTCAGAATGGGAAGAGAAATGAAACTGGGACTTGCATACAGGGTAAAAACCTCTCCTGTACTTTTAAATTAACTTTAAAAGTCCATAAAAACATGAGAGTAATCACAGCATAACTATATGTGGAACATATAAAAGAGACTAGAAGTTAAAGCAGGAAAAACTACAGCAGGAAAAAAATAACCTGTGTGGAAAAGTTTTCCTATAATATAGTGCTTGATGCAGGATATGAGCTCAAGTCAAAGAAAACGCTTTGAGTGATTAAAAAGTGCCTACCTACTATATATTAGAGTGCTATATTTTGTTGATATTCTTACAAAACTCCTTTGTAAGTTAGCCCATGAAAACAGGCAAGTGTGTTGCAAAAGGCATATCACAAGCATTCCTGAATTCGGGACCCACTCACTCAGGGCATAGATTGTAGGTGGAAATACTAGATAAACTGCTTTGTTCTGTTGCCAGTCTTACCACATCAGCTGACACAAGAAAATGGTCAAGCTGTTATCAGTGCTCAAGTAGTCCAGATGGGTTTTAAGGTACTGAAGAATTACTGAAGTACAGTGTTGATCATATTTTGTAGAGAAAACAGACCTAAGTTTCCACAAACAGATACTCTTTTCCTTTAGAAAACAAAATGGTAAAGTTGACTTTGGCTTCTATTCTGGATTATGGGTTTCCATCTGAGCAGCTGCCAAAAATAACATTGGCATGGCTATTAACAATAGAATCAGCAACACAATGCCAACATAGGCATTTAGCACAGTCAACCTGACATCTGAAGGCAAGCTAAAACGATGGTTTAAATATGTAGCATGATACACTTGGGAGGGGGAAGTTAGATGGATAAATAAACTGATTTAAGTCTCTGTTATCATAGAAATTACAGATAAAGCCAACCCATTTGCTGGGAGTCAATACAGGATTACGTCTTGCGTTTCGTGGAGCCTGTAAGGCATCAATTTCTGCAGAGTTGAGCCTTTTGAAAAGACTTCAATCAGTTCAAAGAAAATTTTTCTAATATGAAAACACTCGGCTTCTATGTGAAAAAAAAATGTGAAGCCTGTTGATAAAAAAAAAAAAAAAAATCTGACTCTGCTAGGTATTCTTAAGTATGTTTAGCCTGGGCTGTCCTGTGTGCTTGTGATCTGGCTTGTAATTTTGGTCAGTTTACAAAAGCATGAACTGCCTGTACTAGCCAGGCACCCAAGAAACCAACTCTCGTTTTGTGTTGTCTTAAGTAATGTGGAGAGGGGCTCTGCTCCACACTTCAGACTCAGAGAAACACTGTCATTACCGATTTGCTGGAAGCACAGAGCTGTGGGCTGGCATGGAATGTATTGTCTCAATATCTGTCTTCAAAGGATTGGATCTCTTTCAAAAAGGCCTTATTTATTGTTCATGTTGGGAGCCTGAGCTGTAATGCACAGCTTTCTTCCATCTTTTAATAGTTTTATGAAATAGTGATAGAGGATTTACTAGACTTCCTTTTCACATTCTTGTACAGTTCAGTAACAAAATAAGGGTTTTATCCAAAGTGAGCATATTTTTAATTAATTTGTTTGGAGAAGGGGACTGACTGTGTTCTCACAGTTACATCTCTGCAGTCACTGAAAACTTCTGCTAAATAGTGTCTAAAAATTAATGCTGGAAATCATTGCAAGTACTGATATATTGACAGGTGTTGTTTTACATGATGCTCAGTAGGTGAACATGGAGTGGGGTCTGTGTGGTAAGTGAAGGTACCAGTCACAACCGAAACGTACTGTGGCGTTAGCAAAGGACTTTAACAAATTCACACGAGCAGGAGCGGGGAGGAAGGTTTGCTTGCACACTTTCATTTGGGAAGGTCTGAAGCTTTTACTGAGCATTACCATTTTTACCCAACGGACAGAGTAAATAGTACTACTTGTTTTGGACCCCCAAAGACTTTGCTACCTGTTACGTTTCTCTGCCTCTTAGAATGGGTTTATTCCTTCAGCTGATTCGTTGTTTGTAATGCTTAGTCTGCAGCACTGTGGATTCATGGTGTGCCCATGGGAAGAGCTCCTCTGCCAATTTATGTAAGCACCTTATCGCTTTGGCCAGAAGTAAAATGAGAGAATTGAAATAGTCATGTTTTTATATAGGTGAACAGGAAAGTAAAATGGTAAATAAAATAATATGGCAGCATTTGGCTTAGTGCTTCCAGGGTTGGTCCTCACTGGTTTACAGAGAGTTGTCTCATTCTGTATATAACTTCACGTTGATGTACATTTGTTGCATATCCAGTGGGTTGAGAAGTAGTTTTATCCAACTGCTGTCATTTATGATTGACAATGAAAAGGAAGGAAGCGTAGATGAAAATTAAGGAGAAAATCAGTCGTGCTATTTTATGTTTATAATTACTAGTCGCTCTCCTCAGAACCAAAGCAGAATAACAAAACTATTACATTTTATTTTCATGAAGAACCAGATGGCAAAAGTGTCAGGGCAGTTTACATATACTGCTTTACGGTAAAATATGACCATTCTGGCAAATATGTGAACCAAAGCATGTGACCCTAATTTGTGCAGTATAAAATTCATGTAACTCAAATTATTGAACTCCAAAGATACTTGTACAGTTTTACAGCAACATCTACAAATGTTCTTTTTTCTAGAAGTGGCTTATTGTATGATGGAGCTAACCAGTTTTTTTTCAACATATCTACATAACATTTTTACAGTGCATTCTGCTAGTGCTGTTCGTTATACAGCCATCACTTTTCATTCCCCTAAAATATGATGGGAGCTAAAAACAGACTATGATGTATCTATTGAAATATAACCCAAACCTGTCCTGGTAAATTTGATATAGTACCCAAGTCAAGTCTATTTATATCTTTTTTTAATTTTGGCACATTCTTTGTACATAGAAGCCATGTTTTAGCCTTTATGAATGTGGGGGGGGGGAAATACCCAGGTTGCATTTTTGGTCTCATGTTGGCATAATGTATACATGTCTGTAGAATTATACCATTATTTTCAAATACTATTAGCGGAATGTTTTAAAAGAGTATCAGAGTAGTACTTTTATTATGCACTTGTATTGTGGCAACATATGGGGGGGCCTCAGTTACTAACTGAAAAAACTTGTCACCAAAAGTCAGTCCCCATCCCAACAGTCTTGTAATCTAAACAATATTTGCACTTGCATCTATTTTCACACAGATAAGCATAATCAAAATCAATGATATAAAACATAATGCAGATAGAATCAAGAGATGATTGGAGTAAAGTTGATACAGCTGCCTGTCAATCACAATATTGTCACATGGAGCAAAGGAGAGAGGGTTTTTTTATGTATATGGTCTGAACAGTCTTGCTTGCTTGTAGATTGTAGAAGCTGGACATTTTTATGAAGGATGAAAGGTGCTATGCCAAATGGAATGATGCTGAATATGAATTGTTCTTATAATTCAAATAGATTTTGAGCTATAGACTTTTTAGTATAAAATGGCCAGTATAAAATGGTGTTGTTACATTTTAGTGTGTGCTTGCTTACCATGAACTTCTCAAATTTCTGGAAAATCATAGTTTGATTAGAGACAGAGTTTAGTCAGTGTTTACTATTTTGGCAATGTTGGAAAGTTATGCTACTTTTCTGAAATGGCATGCACGAAGCTATGATTTTGCTCGGTCATTTGGTAAGAAATTTACTATCCAAAAGCCAGGAGGTTTAAGATCTGAAAGAAAATATTTGGATTTATTTAAGTAAACTTTTTTCTTAAAAAAAACCAAACCAAAAAATAAAGGGAACCTAGAGTAGTAGACTATCATACAGCCAACGTGGACTGTTTGATATGACCTTACCTAGAGTGTAAACATGCCTTACAAAGTAACATTGACATTAAATTAGACGCTTACATCACATTAGTTAACTATTTTTGAAAAAGTGCAATCGTACTAAAAATTAATTTATCCTACTACAATATAATAAGTGAATATGATGATGAGCTATTTTGCTTCAATTTGGAGTCTTGGCTAAAATTGAAAAGTGGATTCAGTTCATAGTTTCATAGTTTTCTAGGGTCGGAAGGGACCTGAGCATATCATCTAGTCCGACCCCCTGCCATGGCAGGAAAGAGTACTGGGGTCAAACGACCCCAGCAAGGTGTTCATCTAACCTCCTCTTAAAACC
>NW_017729011.1:26887616-26901589 GCF_001723915.1 Gavialis gangeticus
CCCTGGGGGATCCCACTGCCCACATCCTTCCAGGTTGAGAAGGACCCATCCACTACCACCCTCTGGGTGCGGCCCTCCAGCCAGTTGGCGACCCATTTGACTGTGTGGGTGTCTACGCCACAGCCCCCCAATTTCTTAATGAGAACGGGGTGAGAGACAGTGTCAAAAGCCTTCCGGAAGTCCAGGAAGACTATGTTCACTGCTACTCCTGCATCTAATGATCTGGTGATCAGATCGTAAAAGGCCACCAGGTTGGTCTGACAGGACCTGCCACTGATGAACCCGTTTTGGTTGCCCCTAAGCCTGCAGTCCCCTGCTGGCCCCTCCTGGATGTGTGCCAGAATAATTTTCTCGAACAGCTTGCCTAGGATCGAGGTAAGACTAACTGGCCTATAGTTTCCTGGGTCCTCCTTCCTCCCTTTTTTGAAGATGGGAACCACGTTGGCCCTCTTCCAGTCCACCGGTACCTCTCCAGAGCACCATGAGTGCTCGTAAAGCCAAATTGATGGAATATTGATTTTTAGTTGGGAAGGCATGTTGTGTAAACATGAATAGAAGTATTCCTCTAGTGCTGTTTCACTTCCCGTGTCTTGCTTGGAAAGGAAAGTTGTGCTGAGTAGAAATTGCTTTCCCAGAAATTAAACTTGTATATCATGTAAATTAAAAAAGACAACGAAATTAAAGGATGTGGAACTATAGATTTGTACTGCCCTTTCTTCTAAATGCCTGCATCACATTGGCAATGTTCTTTCCACCTAGAACTAACAAGCCCTGCCAGCATATATGGACACAGCTCAGAAGTTTCTAATTCATGGTGACTTTAATTATGCCTACTAATTTATTTCAACTGTAGCGAAGTCGTGGCACAATTGGTTTGTGTCATCGTTAGCAATAAGATAATTCATTACAAACCTCTTTCGTTTCTCAGATAAATGAGAGAATCTGGACTCTCAAAATCTATATTTCAGAACATGCAACTTTCCTTTTGCCACAAAAATGGTTTCTGCTGGGCAAGAGTATCTTATTCTTACACTTGTAACCAAGAAATAGAGTTAACCGTTCACCTAATCCTACTTCATAGTCTTTAATCCTTTTGTCACACAGCACAACAGTAGAAATAATTTTGGAACTGGTATGTTGTTTAAATCTTCCCTGTAGTCATTTGTCACAGTTCTCTGTTTCTTTATTTTTTCATCCTGTTTACTCACTTTTACTACCTGAAACTCCATTGCAAGATTCTCTTACAGAACTTGCATGGACTATTGGTAGAATACATAAGTAGGCAGTTGCACAACAAGCAGATTTGTACCAGGAAGACCCATTGCACCTGAGTCTCTGGAGAATAACATTTTACATTCTGTGAAATAGGGTATCCCTCTCTAGATCTACCATACGGCCTAATACTGTACTACTGCATGACTAGCAAGAGCCATGATTCAGTGTGTCATTCTTCAGTTGTCAGTAGAAGGCAATGGCTAATATAATCTTAAAGGTTAGCTAATTTTAAGCACTGTCCCTTTCCTAAGCAAATCCTTGGAGATCACTGAACATCAGAATGATGATAGATATTTGTTTAACAAACCCCACTAGTGCATAGAAGAACAATGTGGGTATTATTTTGGTATTTGTTCAGCTGTGCCACACAAGTGCTAGCAGATGTAGTATTCACACTCTCATACTCAACAGTTTGTTTCTCCTTTCCTGGAGAAATGAGACTGCTAGATTCAGTTTCCTAAATTATTTTAACTGTCAGATAATTTTCCAGTTGGTAAACTGTGCTAGGATTCCCCATTAGGCTTGAGGAACCCGACTGTCCTAGTTGGGCAGATCTTAGCTTCGTATACCAGGAGGTTGCTTTGGTAGATTCTTTACCAAGCTAGACAATGTTGAATTTCACGAATTAGTATACAAAGTATGTATCATTGTTATTATTTTGATAACACCATGTAGTTCTGGTACTTTGATTTATGCCCACTAATTCGTTGTTTCCATCATTTAATATAACATGTTTTCTCTGCTCCTCACATCTGTGAAATAGATCCTTTTAATTCTGTTTTTCTAGACAAATATTCTTCCTTTGTATGTTGAAAGTATGTGCCAGAAATGAAAGAAGTATTGGCAAAGTGGAATAACAAATGCCAGTAGGCTTATCAGGAGAAAGATAGATAAAAGTATTATGTAAAATGGCTAGATATGGGAAACATTAAATTTCATGCCCAGAAGGAGGCTGAGAGTGGGGCAGAACAGCCACCCCTGCAGCACCGGTTGCTGCTTCTGCACCCTGCTTTGCAAAATCCTGGAACTGCTTCTGATGGCAACAGATCATATATTTTCCAGAATGGCACTGATTGTCAAACTCAGCACCCAGCTGCTGTTCCTGCCACGTGGTCAGAAAGTGGGATACAGTTGCACCACTGCACCCTTTCTGGAAATGCTGCTGATTCCTTTAGGTTTTTCTTGGCACTGTAAATGAAAACTGTTCCTCGTTGACTAATTTACTTAATTACCAGTTCGTCTTTTTTTCTCTTCCTGGTCATATCACTGTAATATTTAATGAATATCAATCTCTCAAGCACTCTTATGTACAGTGACCAAAAAAAAATTGAGGAGATGGACTGGAATCATAGGTATATGGGACACAGAAACCTGGCTATGGGGGTACTTCATGAAAGAAGGCTTCACTGAACATGACCATGATTTTTGCAGTCTAAATGCAAGACTTACTTTTTTAATAAGACCTTTCTCCAGCACTGACAGTTATGTGCATAATAAAACAACTTTGGTTTTTCCCATTGAATTAGAGCCATGTTTTTCTCATTAAGTAGGTGCATAGCCATTAGGTCTATGCATTTGTGGGCACATTGCAAGAACATCTGCTGTGTAGCAATACATTGTTAGAAGTGGGTTTTAGAATGAAACATCTGCCCAAAGCCGCTGTCATCTGGCCTAATTATTTCCTAAAAGAAATATGAGTCTCCTTGTGTTGCCAGTTAATTTGGAGAGTACCTGATGATCTCAGAGGGTTTGAAACAACCCTCCACAAAATGCTGGGAATAAAAGTGTGCACCTCCTGTGCTCATGGCATATTGTAGTTCTTGATTGCCAGGCTTCAGACACCCAAATAAGCCTCTTATTTTTGGGAAAATATTTAACTACCCATCTCTGAAAACCAGGTCCCTTTTAGATGGATCATCTTGGGCGCACTGGTTGTTTCTGAAAATGAAAGCTGAAAGTGTAACTCTCTGGGAACACTTGGCTGACTTAGGCATTGATCTTTTTGCTATGCTTGTAACGCGTGTGTTCTCAGCAGTGCATGCATTCTTGCTCCTATCACACATAGAGGGAATCAGAATTATTGCAGGATTCCCAGAACACCCTAAGGGACATGTCAGGACCATTTTGCCTCCTGTACTCCTGCCTGTCATGCAGGTACAAGACGTGAGCTTGGGGGAGAGCTTTGTAGAGCTGTTCTGCTTCCTCCCACAGTGATGGTGGAATGGGAGCAGATGGGAATGAGAATGGGGGTGGCAGTGAGCCCCTCACACTCCTCCTACATACTTGCTAGACAGCACAGCTGAGCCAGCCTGCCAGTGGAAACCACTGGTCCAAAGGTTGGAGTTGATGTAGCTTCCTTTACGTCACAGTGTAAGAGGGAACTGGGGACTGTGCTCTAAGCCAAATCTGTTACTGTTTGTTTATTGGTATTACCATGTTCTGCATGCTCTGCAAGCACAGAACAAGACGGGCCTTGCCCTACAAGCTTACAATCCAAGTGTCAGTCAAGAGACAACAGGTGGATATAAACACCTAATTGCTATCTGCTCCTGGAGGCAGTGGAGATTTTTACTACTTCTTACTTAGGGTTACTCAGGGCTTGTAGCAGAGCTACAGTTTAAAGCTGCACCAGTGTCACTGGTCAGTCATAAGGAGCCTGGGGTCATGTTTTCACCCAGATGCCGTTTTACATCCGATGACTGAGTGGGGAACTGGTTAAAAGGGATCAGAGCTGTTGTGTATGAGTTTGTCTTCCTGTGGTTGCTGTACATCACCAAAGAACATACACAGCTTACAAACACAGACCCAGAAATGTACTGTTCACACAAGGAGAGCTCTGCCTGTCCATAACTGGTCACAGTCTGGAGTGGCAGTGTTGGTTGCCACAGCTTCCAGCACCACTGCTCCCCTGCCATCAAAGGTCCAGACCCATGGGGAGTCTTGCACACCAGATCACATCTGCAGGCTGACTGACTCCCGTGCACCAAACCCATGCTTTATCTGGCCCATGGACCAATGTCTCCCATTGGACCCAGCTTTCAAACCAGCCCTGTGCTACTTGTACAGCCCACAGGGCCAGAAGGTTAAGCACCACCAGTCCTGAGCCTCAGGCTTACAATAATTAACCCATTTCTGGGAGTAATGTTGGGTGAAGTTCCTAAAGAGGACAATGATTGCAGCAAATACAAATTAACACAAGTGCAAACTCAACCTGGTGTGCTGTTTTACAGCTGTAAGTTTCGGCACCTTTGCTCTCTCATGCATGTGCAGAATGTAGGTCTGAAGGAGACCACCTGGGGTTATTTTGTTAGTATTATTTGTATTAGTAAAAAGAGTATGTCACTTAATAACTGTGACTAAAAATAAAGAGTCTAGGCACTCAGGAGTTAATGGAGGTGGTCCCAATCCAGTTTATTTTAATCTTAGGAACTGTAGTATATGTAACATTTCAAGAAACAGCCAGAGGCCAGTGTTTCAGAAACTGACTTTTACCCGTTACTGTAAGTGGACCATTACTATAAGTTAAACACAGTGTTTTGGCTGTTCTTGTTTTCATTTTTTAATTGCTCCCAGGTTAATACTTTGTACATCATATTTTAACCTGAAGCCACTGAAATGCATGGAAATAAGAAGTTAATAATGGAAAAACTGAAACAACCATCAAATGCTGTTTTGAAGTGAAGTCACTTCTTCCTGTTTTACATTCCTAGGGTAGTAACCCAAGAGGGACAGGAAAGTGGTGTTTTTTCATCTCAGGCACCAACCTTCTGAGTGAATGGCTGGATCACAAGTCTTTCTGAATTAGTGGGAGTCTTACCAGTGATTTTTTTTTTTTTTTTTTTTTTTTTTTTTTTTTTTTTTTTTTTTTTTTTTTTTTTTTTTTTTTTTTTTTTTAATGGGCTTTGGATCTGGCCCCATATGACCAGAGTGTCAAACAGCAACGTGGTCATTACTACTTGTTAGATGATGGACTTTGATTTTTTAGAATACGACCACCCTTTCCTAACATCTAAGAAACATAATAATCCCAAATCATACCTACTCCCTCACAAAACTCTCCCACCCAGATGCTTGTCTTTCTCTGTTCATCATCTCCCTGGAAAAAGCCTGGGGAGTGAATAAGAAGCAGCTTGACCCCAAAGATCAGTGAATTCAGGCTATGACAAGGTGAGTTAGAAGTCAAAGCCGGAGTGCGACTGAAATGTGAAACATCCCTGTTCTTAACGAAGGGTTAGCCAGAATCCCTCAGAGCCTCCAAGAAAGGCCAATCTCTGGGATATCCTAGACCCAACCTATCTTTTAAGGTTTCTGCAGTGAAATTAATACCTGACATTGAACCCAAAACAAACTGGGAGGTAGTGGAACTCTCAGAGAACAAAGCACTGTGCTTCATGAGAAGCAGCCTTAAAAATGGGCTGAAGTTGTTGAATGGTCTTAATGTGGGTACAATGGTGGTAATGTGATACAAGTGAAGAGGTGTGACTCATTATAACATGGTTTCTTCCCATCTCCAAACACGAATGTTAAAACACTCTTAGCTGCTGGCACTACCTGCACTTTGCAGAGGAGCTGCAGGTCCAGTCTTAGTCCCAAACTGCAAAGCCAGTAACAAAAGGTATAAACTCCTAACAAAAGGACTGATACTTCCCCTGTGAATTCTCCCAGTAGATTGGCCCAATATTCTGAATATTATTAATCTCAGGGTGAGCTCTAACCAATTCACATCCTCCGCTTGCATTATTGTTTAATAAAATAATGTGCTCTTACCTTCCTTTTTCATATCCTTGCATGACAAAGTATTTAGCAGAATTTGCAGAAATCTGACAGGCTCACACCATGAGCGCTTCTGCTATGGCCTCAAATTTGCAACCTCAGGGCTGTCAACCTTGTGCCTTAGTGTCCATGCCACCCCAGCCCCCCTTTCTCCCTCTAGAAATTACACTGTTAATCACTGTATATTAGTATAGATATAATCCAGTGATTCCCATAATGACTTACCAGATGGTTTATCAGTTGAAGTTGGACTACTTGTAACTGGTGGCATGGTTGGTAGAGTTGGTGGTAGAGCCTTTAAATTCTGATCACTCTGAATTTCATTGGTAGATATTTGGTTAATGATACGGTTGTAAGTGGGAGGTTGATACACTCTGTTTGGTGGGGGGGGAGGCTGGGGTATTGGCTTTATGGATGGCATTCTTTGACAGTGTTCTTCCAGCTGTGCAATAATTATAGACTGATTATTGGCAATTGTCATCAAGTGTTGGTATTTGTGCTCTAAGTCTTTGTATTTGTTTGCAAGCTGCAACATATCAGCAGTTTGATTCAGTATCTTATTCTCAAGTTGGGAAAGTTCTAACGCATTGTCTCGTTTGCGGATAATTTCATGCAGTAGCTGCATATAAAGTTGTGTGACCCGAGAGTTCATGTTTCGACTCTCTTTTCTTAAGAGTTTAACCTCATTTACTATCCCACCATCCACCTCCACCAGTTGCTGAAGAGTCTCTATTTGCCTCTTTTGCTTTAGAAGTTCATTGTTAAGTAATTCTAATTCTTGTTTATTCACCCTGTTTTCAAGTAGAACCTCAGGCTCCTTTGAATTAACACAAATGGCACCTGTCACTCTCTGCTGAGGTACAATAAAGGTATAAGTGCATTTGTCCTGTGTATCAGCAGACCGCTTATACCTATTCGTGTAAATGAATTCTTGCTCTGTGCCCTCATCGTTGTCTTCAAATTCCTGTGGCTTGCTTGCGGTGGCTCCCACGATAGCAATTAAGATTAACCAGGTCAGTCTTGTTGCCTTCATGATCCTTTATTTTTTTTGGATATTTTTCTTTTGTAAAGGCCCTTTTAAAAAATCTGTTTAAAAATAAACAAACAGTAAGTAATAAAAGGAAATAATACCAAGAAAAAGATAAGCAACTGGCGCATATATCAAAAGTAAACTTAAAAAAAAAATACCTAAATATATGCTACAGTAGAAGTAACCCTCCAAGTATAACCAACAATACCCAGGATCTGCATTTACAAGCTCTGGGTGGAAACTTGATTAACAATACTAGAAGTGATGCAGAACTCTCGGAATCGCATGAGGTGCAACTTTGACACAGTATGGCCACTACGTGTTATTTTACCTTAATTAGTAGCCTTAGACCTCAAACTAGAAAGTTTTGGATAAATTGAAACCACGGTTTTTGAACCACAACTGTTTTGAACCACAGAGACATTTCTACACAATTACTTATCTTTCACACATTTATTAATTAGAAACTTGGACCTCTAAACATTGTGTACATTAAACTTGAACATTTTTGACTGGTGATTTTACAGGTCAGAGTAACTTGAATTTCTTTTCATCTGATATGTTTGTTGCAAGTCTCACAAGGACAGCGATGTTCATTTTGTGCTCCTTCTAATAGCAGTCTGACTTAACAATAGGTACTAACTTATTTGTTTTCAAGAGTCCTACCCATTAATATTTGCCCTTTTACATTAGTTTGACCTATTAATATTTCATCTTTACACTAATGATATCATTTGGGGGTTATTTGATTTTAATCCTCAAAGCATCAAGCTAACCAAAATGGATCCCTCTTATGCTTGATAGGCTGCTATTGCTTCAACTGCCAAATGCTTGTAGCCAGCAGCCTTTCAGCCTGGTGCGCGGGGATCACTCGGACGAATAGACTTTCCTCAGGCTATTCCAGTTTCAACTGTGAAACCAGTTGGCTCTTTAATACTGAAAATCTGTAATGGTGTTTTGTTGCTGAATAGCATATTTTTCTGAACATTTATCATGTTGTGTCTCTCTCTAATGGTGAAAGAGAAAAAGATCTCCATAGTCCATAACGTTTTTGGAATCGTATAAAAGTTCTTATGTATAGCTTTAATGATTTATTATGATTTTATAGTAATTTACAACTCAGTATTTTAGGGCTACAGATGGATAAAATGCGTGCCACAAATGCATTGTCATCTATAGGCTAAGTCACCTGATTTACAGTATGGCAGTTTATGCTTTTTATTTTCTTTTTTCCTAGGCAATCTGTAGGAAAACTGGTTTGCCCTTAATGCGTGAGAAATCGAGATGCTTCTATGATATTTCTAGGTTGTTTTTTCTTTGTGTTCTAAGGAAGAATAGTGATCTTAATTGGAAATCCTTGCAGCAAATGACCTGCACTGTGTATTCCATAGGCCCAGGCATGACTTCATTTTCATGAACTAGTATTATTCTCATGTGGGGACGTAGCTGATAATTGGCTTCTTTCTGATGAAATTAGGATTTTTTTCTTGGCCTCTCTGAATGATTCTTGCCTCACTATGTGCAAATAGGAACTCCCATTAGGACTGTGATGAATTTAAAAGGACTATATGACTTCTAATAGGCATATAGAGACAAAAAGTCTGTAGTCTTTTTCACCACATACATTTTTTTATTCTGACTTTGGTATTTTAGCTAATATTTTGGGGCCTAAAGAACAACAAGAACCTTGGAAAGTACTGTGAGAACATGTTGCATTTGAGTATATGTGCATATGGGTAGTTTGGTTTACATGAGAATAATACAACGTGAAGTTTGTTCAGTATGTAATGCCTGGTTTGATTTCCTTTCTTTACGGATATGTCATTGTGGTTATGTTTTCTTATACATATAAAGCATTTCACACGGGGTAATGATTCATAACTTGGATGACAAAAACAATCCATCTGGGGGGCAGATTTAGTATACTGAAATCATTAAATTTGTAAGCAAGGGTATAGTAACAGTTGGAAAATAAAATGACTGTTATGGGGCCAGATTTGGTTTTCATGTTGTAAAAGGACCTGTTCCTCAGGAAGCCTGATTTGATCCTTCAAGACATGGACCTCTGCCGTTCCCTGTGGCTTTTGGGGTAGGGTTCAGCACTGGGTCCAGAGTGCAAGGCTGGTCTGTGGGCCTGATTTGGCCTGCAAACCAGCCCCACATCATTCATCTAGCCTTTTGGACCTGCTGGGTTTGTCCTACAGAGTTCTTCCCCTTGTTCTGGAGTACCTCGGGCCTTCTGTCAGAGTGATATGGCTCTTGTTTTCAGTAATTTGGCCAAGTAGTCATTAGCAGTCCCTTGGTACAGTGAGGGCATTCTTCCAGTACGTAAGGAAGTCATTGATGAGGCCGTGGATGACTAAGGAGGCTGATCGGAGATCCACATATTTGACTACAGACACCGTAGATAGTTGCAGGAAAAAGGAGTAGTGGTGTTGGGTCACAGCTCTTTCCTTTGTCTTTTGTCTCTCCCTCCTGTAGTGAGGCAGGTTTCACCTGAATGATCAGTGCCTTGTCATACATCATAGTACCATTGGGGATGGTTCATTGGCTCAGTCTCCCCTGTATTAATGTTAATATTGCATTTCTTCAGATTGGCTTTCAAGGTGTTCTTGAATCTCTTCTTTTGCGCACTTCTAGAGCAGTGACCATCAGTGAGTTGAGAGTATAGGATGTGTTTTGGGAACCGGTTGTCAAGCATCCTTATGACAAGTCCTGCCCAAAAGAGCTAGTGCCATATAAACATGGCTTCAATGCCAGTGGTGTCACTTGAGCCAGAATGCTAGCGTTCATTCTTCTGTCTTTTGCATTAATACGGAGGATTTTCTGAAGTCGTTGCTGATGATAATGTTTCAGGTGTTTGTTACGTCATCCAAGTTTCACACCCATACAGTAGGGTATGGATGACAACAGCCTGGCAGATGAGAAGTTTGGATCCAAATGTCATGATCACTGAAGGCATGATTTCAGGGACATCCAAAGGCAGCCTGGTAGATTTTATCCGGTGTTAAATATTGTCATCTATGGGCACGTCTACATGTCGCCCTACAGTGACATAACGTGGTACATCACTGCACAGCGTGCTGTGGTGATGTTACGATCATGTGAGTCTACATGTAATCTCCAGATACATCGCCGTAGTGATGCACTCCCCCAGGATAGTGTGCTGCTTTGACAACATAGCAGCAAAATTGAACTGTGTACTGTGCTTTAGTACTTCCAAAAGGATGTACTAAAGCACAACTCTATAGCAATGTTGCCATATGGCAATGTGTAGACGCACCCTATGTTTACTTTTTGGGAAAGGTGGCTACCCAGCTAGGGGAAATGCTCAGTGGACTCCAAGGATTGCTCTCTAATTGTAATATGTGGAGGAGCAACTGGTTGGTTTGGGGTGAGTTGTTAAGGTATCCTAGCTTCATAAAGTGAATCTAAGCATTTCATATGCTTCAAAGAAGCAATCAAGAGTGACCTGGAGCGTTCAGTTGTGTGGGCACATGCAACACTGTCGTCGGCATATTGAATATAGTAATGGAGATGTTGGTTTTCCTGGATTTGGAATGTAACCAGTTGATGTTAAAGGGATTTTCATCCATGCAATACCAGATGCTGACTCCAGATGGAGTCCATCAGCAATGAGATGTGAAATATCTGTGGTATAAATGAAAGAGTGTTAGTGCAATTACACATCCTTGCTTGACCTGTTTCTAATAGTGAGTCGGTCCATTTCCAAGCCATTACTTTAGACAGTTGCTGTCATGTCATACTGAAAAATCTGATAATGGTAACAAATTTTGTCAGGCGTCCAAATCTCATCAGGGTCTTCCATAGGGCCTCTCTGTTGATTGAATCAAAGGCTTTATTCAGGTCAGTGAAGGCCATTAAAGATCTGTGTTGCTCATGGCTCATCTGCAGCTGTCTAGCAACAAATCTGTTGTACCTCTGAGTGGTCTGACAGCATGCTGGGTCTCAGAGAGAATCGCCCCAGCACGGGCAGTGGGTCTTCTGAAGAGAATGCAGGCGAGGATCTTCCCAGCTATGGACAGGTGTGCAATACCATGATCATTGCTGCAGTCTGTTCTATTGCCAGAATTATAGCTTGTACATATTCACTAAAGACTTGGTAGTTAAAATGTCTAAACCAGTGGTGCTCAAGTTTTTAGGCTGGTGGGCCAGTAGTGCCCAGTATATCTGCAGGTTGGATCTGACCAATGGTCCCAATCTGGCACCCAAGGCAGTCATGGCAGGGCCCAACCAGCTGTGTGTGAGGGAGGGGCATGTGGCCTGGCCCCAACCGAAATCTGTGGGGGGAATGAGGTTTGACTCGGCCCAACCTGCGGTGGGGCTTGGGGATTGTCAGTGGAGCAGGGTGGCAGTATTAATTGCCACTGCTTCCCTGCTGCCAAATTTCCTGACCCCTCGGGAGTTTTTCAGGCCGGATGCCATGACTCCATGGGCCACGTTTGGTTAAGCATACCTACTCTAAACATTTTATCTACAGTAAGAAGGTACCATTTTGGGCTGTAGGGGACAATCAAGGCTTCCTGCTCCTGGCTCCTGGGTGCTCTTGGGTGCCTGGCACTAGAACTCAGCAGAGACGTAGTTAATTGTGTTAGTCTTAAGCCAAGTAGAAGGCAGGGTAGATTTGCACCATATAAAGTAACCAAAGTAGATGTATATACAGCACAAGACTTCATGGGCTGCAGCTCACTTCATCAGGTGCATCACATCACAGCATTCGATTAAATTAGTTTTGTGAGCTGCAACTTACCAAAATTTACTTGCGCTGATTTATAACATTTACTTTTCACGTTTTCCAGAAGGTCATTTCCTGTAAGAGGTTGCTCATAGTCTGTGGTACAGTCGTTTTTATCTCTGAGTCTGTGCGTGTGCTTATATCCAGGTATTCTGAGTGACTGTTCAGTCAGTCATTAACATTGCTCTGATACAACCCAAAGAGCTGACAGATTCTCAGATTTGTTTAGTAAGTTTCAGCAGTGATTCAAGCACGTCAGCAGCTGTGATCCTTGTCGATCCATTTGAAAGGTGTTTATACCTGACAGTTCTCAAATTTTAGTGGAATTTGAATGACACTTGCTCTTTTTTGTAAATAGCAAGGGATTGTTCCATGTGTGTTTGGCAGGAATTTTGACAACTTGTCAGAGACAAGTTTGGGGTTCAGTGTGCCCAAAGGAGAAAAGAATCGGCTGCTGCAAACAAGTTCCATGTATTCTTTGAAGCAAAGTTATTTGAAATCCTAGAAAAATTGGGAACATAAATTAAAATGACCCCAGACAGCTTTAACTTGCATAACCAGCATTTGCACAGCAGGTCACACTTAGTGACCCTGGCAGTTTTCCAGGACTCGTATTTCCACACAGATGAACTATTCTTGCAAATGTCTCCAGCGTGGTAGGTGTAAAAAAGGCTTTTATTTCCATATGTGAATTGCAGGCCTTCTTTCCTCACAAACTCTATTTATTGTGACCCATGAAAGGAAACTCATTTTTTCTGCAGAGTTCCCTTGTGTCCCTCTTGCCTCATGACTTTAATTGACTACAGAAGTTGGGGTAAATATTCCTTTTTCAGGCTGAAGCAAATTCTAAGAGTTTGTTGATATTCCCCAATAATAATTCTTTTTTCTCTTTTAGAGAATTGTAGGGGAGCAAAGGAAATTCAGTACATTGTCTTCATCTTAACACAAGAAGACCCAAACTGTGTCTCTTGTGCCTTCCCTCAGGGCACTTCCTTAAATATATTTCATGTTCCTTCATTGTAGCTACTATTCAGCAATTGGACACTTGTTTTACAAATTACACACTTTTCTCTGTGGGCTGTCCACAGATCACTTTTTTTCCTTCACTGTTGCTGACTGTACTTCTTCAATGAAAAATGTATGTGAATAACTGTGTAGAATGAGTGACAATTATTTGCTTTTGTTACCACTGTGAGGTTGGTTACATAAGTCAAATGACTTCTCAGAGTGGATGAAAACAGCTTTCTAAATGAGATGTCTGCCTGAACAAACCTTGTGCAATGAATCTCTAGGAGAGGAGGAAGTACTCGGCGAGGAGAAAGCAGGGAATGGGACAAATGAGCACATGCTGTCTAGACAGGCCTAGGGAAGGTTAAGACACTTCAGTCATCAGTACCTCCAAATTATTTGTGTAAGCAAACATTGTATTTTATTTATGTACAAGAGACTCGCCTGTTATCCAGGTTTGTTGTGAGATTTTGCATTTATTGCGTCTCCGGGGGCTATATGTTCCAGCTCAGCTTTTTGGATTCCTGCCAAGTATTTGCATTAGTTGTTGCCCGTTTCCCCATAACTAGAGTTGCATTTTGGCCAACCCCCACTTGCCAAGTCCAACATGTTTCCCTCGGTCGGTCATTGTTTTGAGTCGCAAGGGTTGGACACCACTTGGCTCAGGACATGGGTGGCTCACAGATATGAAATTCCCCTCTGGTATCTGGCCACCCCATCCAGACATTTTACCTGTGTTCTAGCCCTGGTCACAAAAACAAGGGCCCTTCTGCTTCTTGAGCATCTTGTTTCCTGCTGCACCTTCCTCTGTGGTTTCTTAAACTAAAATGATTCTGCCTTTGAAAGCCAGGAACTTTTAAGTGCTGTCCTTGTTTCCTAACTCCATGAACCTGAAGTCCCCTATTATGCAGAGCTACAATATTTAAAGGCAGGCATTACCCACAGTTTCAGTGTGAATTGCCATAACTGCTTCCAAACACACCTGGTCAGACAATATGTCCTGTCCCACACAAATGTGAACTCCTCTGCAAACAGCTTGAACCATGGGAGGAGCTCCTGTGCCATTAGACCTGACCCCAGTTCCCCAAATGGAATAAAGAATACCAGCAAAGGATTTTTTTTTTTTTTTTT
>NW_017729011.1:26901649-26907451 GCF_001723915.1 Gavialis gangeticus
TTTTTTTTTTTTTTTTGAAAGTGTAATTTTATTTACGTTAAGGCCTTTGCCAGCAAAGCTGTGTTGGTATTCTCCTATCCTCCATAGTTATACAGACAAAACTTTAAGTGTAGACCAAGCCTTAGTGTAGCTCTGTAGATGGTTTGCAGTAGTTAATAATGAATTGGTTTATGTTTGTTCCTTCATTGTTTGTTAAGCTAATTGCACCTCAGGGGAAACAATTGAAGAGTGTTCATTTCATCTGATGAATGATGAAAAAACAAACTTCCAGAAAAAGATACTATATGTTTTTCAGTTTTTTTTTCTCCCTGTCCCTGAAAAGGAAAAGCAAATAGAAAGTATTTTCTTTGAACTTACTAGTTGCATGTAAAGAAGAAAAAAAAAACTTCGGGAATTATTTTTCCATATTGTGCTGTTTGTACTGTAGGGCATTTCTGTAGGACCTTTCTAGCTCAGTCAAAATATATTGCTTTGATTACTCTGAATATTTTAAAACACACAAAGGAGATTCCACAAGACTTGACTATTTTACCATCTGAAACTAAGTAGGTATTTCACCGCATGTATTTTGTCATAACCTTATGGTAATGAGGTTGTAATATTTTTCTAAGCAAAGTTTCATGCATACCTGTGTCCCAACTTACAAACGTTCCATGTTTTGTTGCTCAGTTTATCCTAAAAAGATGTGTTAAAGTTGACATTCTCTGGGGTGTTTTCTTAGACATTACTTATAGGAATAAGGCATATCTTATACTGAAACTGTTCCTTTGTATAGCAGGTGGTTATGATAATGCCCCTCAGAATTAAATTTCTCATTTTTACAAAATATACATACAAGTGATCATATTGAATTACTTCACAGATTTTTTTCCTTTTTTCTTTTTCCTCACTGTATGTGCTCTCTAAGGCATCAAGATTCTGTGAAAGCTACCATATTTATAACCCCACAGTACAGTGGAGTGCAGCATATAGATCAAATAGTTAGTGGCATTAATTAATCAGTTAATATTTGTAATGCACTTCCAAGAAGAAAAACAAAAGTTTTCAGATTTTATTATTGTTACTGTAGATGGAACATATCTAATACTAAAAGATTTTTGTGCCATCTAAACTTTGAGACAATGAGGGAATAGGATTTCATGAAACATTTTTATGGAGTCTAACTCTGGTCTTCCCACCACAGTTTAAATTTCAGTGTCTTTAGAAAACAGCAGAGACCACAGGAAGGATGGATTGTGGCTATCACTGAGTTCTGTTATACTATTTAATAGGATAAGAGTCACAAATCATTTTCAATCATACAAGTGGGAAAACATTTTAAGATTTAAATTAATTACTGTCTGCTGTGAGCCTTCAGAGCAATGCAAAAGGAAAATAATGAGTTGGTATAACTATTGTCTAGAAAACTTCAACTGAGGCAATACTGTGTGTAATGAATCAGCCACAGGTTTCATACCAAGGGAGACCAATCCATCTTCACTTTCATAGGGGTACTGCTGTAGGCAGTGAGCCTAAAATGTGCCAGTAGGTAGGGGTAGCTGACTTATTTTCTGCTGCTCTTTTTTTTTTTTTTTTTTAACATGCAGTGTATGGTTATGAAACCAGAGACAAGTTGGTATGAAAGCCTCATGCACTGGGCTGCATAAATGCTGCTTTTGTGTGAGTGATATATCATGCTGTATCCACCCCAGGGGGGCTGCTTTTACAGGGACAGCGATTTTCCTTCTTTAAGTCGAGATACTACACAAGGGGATTTCCAGTAACTTTTGGTGACGTTACAGATTGCAGTACAATAACTGTACATCAGAGAGCCTGGCTAAGTAAATCTGCTTGACATTAACAGCTTAATGCCAGGAGCTGAGAATAAATTTCCAGTTCAGGAATGAAGGAACCAGCATTTCATCTCACTAAGTGTTAAAAAGAATTTGGAAGTTGGGTTATGAGTTGAGGAGGCAGCTTTTTATGCTGGAGTTCTGATAAATCTTAAAAAAAGAGATGATCTTTAAGTGAGTGTTTGCACTTGAGCAGGACCTCTTGAGTGAGCAGCCGGGTAGAACAAAATAGGATTCCCAGTTTGCATGGTTGGAGCATTCAAGGGAGATAATTTTCTATTTTTTCAAGCAAAACACAATACCTGGACTATAATTGCATTGGGAAGATCCTGTCCCAAACTGTTACTTTTTATTATTGCCCATTTCTCTGTCTTCATCCCTATAATGTGGTTTTATTTATATAACTGCAATATGCTCATCTTTCTGGTAACATACGATCAAGTGCTCCCAGCTTATTCTCACCCTTTGCTGTTTCAAAAAGGTTTTCAGTCTAGAGTCCATCCTTAGATGCAAGGCTTTTAAGTTGAATGCACATAACTTAATTACTAACTTGGCACTCCAGAAATATTCCAGATAGATGATAACATCTAAAGATAAGGTGACAAGCAGGAGGAGATGACCACTTACTGAAGAGTACATAATGTTCTGGTAATGCCTCTCTTAAAATATTTGTTTCAAAAGAGGGGAAAAAACCAGCATCCTGAGCTGTGTAGATGCCAAGGGATTAATTTTGCAGCAGATTACCAAATCACTGAATGACTAAGGTTTAGTCAGCAGGTGAACCAGTCACTTTCCATAGGCTGCTCTTACTGCAGTGAAGTTAGTGATACATTCTTAGGTTTGGGTGGGAAGGCTCCTGAGCTGAACAGCACATTGTGCAGCTCTTTGTGAAGCTCTCACAATCATGTACACACACACAAATGAAGGCAAATTCATGAAAGGCTTAATGTTAGATCAGATGGTATATATGCCTGTAAAAAATAAGCCCGTATAGATGACCGTGTGTTCACATGCTAGACTGTGATAACAGCTTTTTTACCTGGGCCTTTCTGGAGAAGAGGCAGCAAAGCTGCAATGGATGTTTTTGTAAAATCTTCTAAGCTTTTCCCATCTATCAGACTGAGGTGGCATTATTTTAGATTGCAGTAAGCAGACATTTTACCCATTAATTGGATTGTAAAAGCTAATAGAACTAGGGTGCCAACTCATATTTATTTAAGAAGAATCATCTTAATTCCTGTTTCTGCAAAATTTGGTAGTCAGTGACTACAGAAATCCTTGTGATCATTTGCCCTTTCCAAATACCAGGTAAAAAAATTAGATCTGTATTTCACAACACAGTTTCTGTATTTTTCTCAAAGTTGTCCAGATTCCTAAACATTACGTCCCCCTTTTCCAGTAATTCTTTTGTATAATGGTGTGAAGCTATGATAGCAAAATCTCATTGTCCTTTAGCTGTGTCACAGCTAGTGTGATATTTTTGTCTGTGCTTTCCAAGAGTAGAAAGATTAATTGATTTGGACTTCTGATCGAGTGAACTTTTTCTTTTTCTTTTTCTTTTCTTTTCTTTTCTTCTTTTCTAGGGGAAGGGTATTCCTACGTATCAAACAAATCATCTTTCTGGAATATTAGGGTTTTTTAACTACAGAGCATGTTAGCTTATTTCAGTTTTTCTTTAAAGAAAATGGAAAAAAGTTCACACAGAACAAAAATTCTGAAATTTGTAGAGTACAGTTTAATTACAGAAAAGATGATGTATTGACAAACTGGAAAAACTGCAAACACCAAACTTACACATTGCTGGGGAGAACTGCTTCATGTTTTGTGCCATTAATTATTAAATTCCCATGTAAGGCATGCTAAGCTTTTGGCTGAAATGAACTACTTCAGATAAATATGTTGTAATACATTTTAAGTTCAGCTTTTTCTGCTTAGCTCAAGTTGCTGGTAACTCCAAAAACACTATTTCATTCTTAAAATATCAGTGTTTTTGCTGGGGGAATGGATGACTAATGAAGTGCTGCAGTGAGAGTTTTTAATTAGTTCTTGAAGAACTCTTGTTTTGAAATAGTAGGAATTGTTTCAAGAAACTTCAAAGGATTACATGTCCTGTGCCTTCTATCATCCAACAAGAAAACAGCTCATTTAAGTGCAAAAAATGCTTTTCTTTTGTGGATCACTAAGAAATTTAGGAGGCAGCATCATTTAATAGGTTGTTCTTTGCGCCTCATTGAAGTGACCTGTCACAGATTGGGAGTGTAGCTACTGAAAGACAGCACTGCATTTGCTCTTACTTCCCTTAACACTGGCCTCACCTTATTTTCCACATAATCCAATCTCTGCTGAAAAGCATATAACAAGCTAGCTCTCTGTCTTTCAGCCTGTTACTAGTATGCGATAAAGACCTGCCAGAGAGTTTAGATCAGAATAATTTTGACTTTTATTTTCCTTGTAAAAATATTTGTATTTAATTGATAAAGGTGGTATATATTACACTTACAAGAAAGTACATACAAATGCTACTTTATGTTTTTGAAGTGAAGGCTTGGTTAAGCAGGATGTTTTATAGAATCTGTTGTTACTTTCCGAAACATTTTTATCTGTTTTATCTGACTTAAATATAGGAGAGAGTGAATACATGATTCCTGACTTTAATACAGCAGCTTTTTTTCAAAAAGCAGGCATAAATGACAGAATTATTGTCAAAAAATTGCTGGAAAGCATACAGTTCTTTTACATATATATTGTCACTTTCAGAAGAAGACAAAGTAATACAGAATAAAGGAGAATAAAGTTAGCTTCATGTTCTCAGAGTTAATTGCTAAGCAAGAGGTCCTGGATTGTCTGACTCTATAAAATGTATCAAAAATAGTTTTACCGAATATCCATTTTTTATATTTGAAGTAAACATAAGAAAAATCAGTGGCTACAGCCCACATGGTATTATACACGGCCACCTTTCTACCAGTCGCGTATGTTTGCTCATTTAATAGACATTATGCATTTCCTGATTAAACTTATATTACAAAGATTGTAATAACTTTCATAACAAAGCAAAGCAGTAAATGAAAGCCTGGCTTTTTAAATCAGTCACTCTGTCTGCTGGTAACAATGTAATCAATGTGAAAACATCTGTATATCTTAAATGTGAACCAGCTGTATTATGGCAACATTCTTACCGTTTCCTTTGGCTTCTTTCTTCAGTCAGTAATGTGCTTTTCATCAAAGGTTTACTGAACAGCTCATCCACAGGAATCCCGACATTTCATTTAGCTGGCTGTATCAAAAGTACGTCTCTTCTGTGACTGCAACCTAGACTTTGCTGCTTGGGAGATTTATACATGTAATACTGTAATTGGAAAAGTAAATACCTAGATGTTGTAAGAGAGTCCTGCTTTCCTCATTGATTCAAGTTTCTTTATAGAAGAAGACACAGCTCAGCTGCTAAATGGAAGCCATACATCCCCATGCTATAGGCAGAGAGGTACAATGGGCTGCAGTGGTTGATGAAAGGAAACTCCAGCATTTCAGTTTTCAAGTTTTGAATCCATCGTTTCATGCAAGACTAAAGCACCCTTATTTGAACTTCAGTTCCTTTGTGGTGGATTTACATCCTGGAAGAAAAAAAATCACCAGGCATGCAGCAAGTACTGTAGACAAGTTCTGGTTGGATAAGCCCTTTTCCCCCTCCCACAAGTACGAGGGATCCACCAGCAATAGACACACTGAGGGCCTCCCCCTGATCGCAAACAGTAGAGGGGAGGGCTGGCTGAAACCAAACTTTAACACAGTGATGTCACAGCTCGCAGCAGTCCAAAGTAATTTGGCGTGCAGCAGGCTGTCTCCTTGGCTTTGGCAGGGAGCATTAGCAACATTTACCTCTGGATAGCTGAGCTTGGAAAACTACACGTTACATACAAAGATATCAGTGCTTTGTAAAGGGTTCAGTTTAAAAAAAAAAAAAAAAAAA
>NW_017729011.1:26907547-26916840 GCF_001723915.1 Gavialis gangeticus
AAAAAAAAAAAAAAAAAAAAGGATTTTACCTTTGGGATTATGTAACATGTTTCTTAGCTGCATTTTTCTGTTGCTTTTTTGCAGTTAGTTTGTGATAGTAAAGCTTGTCTGAATCACTCTGACCCCTTGTTCACAGAACTTAAAAGCAAGTTGAAACTAGACTCAGATTTTCTGGAGTTACTGATTAAATGCTGATGTTAATCTGAAATGTGTTATTTATCTGCAATATATAATATGCTTTGGTTCAGAGACGTTCTGGAGTCTCTTGTATATTTAAGAAACAGGATTTTTAAATTTTAGAGCAGATTCAACTGAAAACTCTCCTGGAGAAGCTGCAGGTCTGCCTCTCTCTAGCATAGTTTTTACAGTATAACTGTTGATATGAGGAGGTGAGATGGAGCATTTTTGCTCTTAGAACATTTTGTATAGCAACCCCTAAATGTATCTGAGGTTTTTACTAAGACAGTGGTTGCATTTCATCCCTCTTAGCATAGTGTGAAGTTAAAAAACTTTTTTTTTTTTGCTTTTTAGATATAGAATTACATAAAGATACAAATAAATAAAAAGGACTGTTCTAATCAGAGATGTTTTCTTGTTTTATCACTTCCGTACCACTTCAGTCTGGAGGCACAACTCGGAGCATTTAATGTTTCCCGATGTTTGCCAGGTAAGACGGAGATGAAACTCAAGCAAGTTCTCCGGGTAGTCTAATAATGCTTGAGGAAATAATATATTAATTCAAGTTGGCTGAATTCCAGTGGGTTTATAAATGTTTGCCTGCTACTGATGTTGACTGGTTTTCCAGAACTCATTTGTTCTTTGCTCACTATTTGTTCTTTAAGATTTCCATCCATTGATGATAAAAACAGATGTATCCTAAAATCTCTCATTACTTAACTTTTATATAAATGGTATCTACTTATGGTCAATAACCACAGATTGTATTTAAAATGTTGGAATTTTTGTTCTAAGTGTTAAATTCTGATTTTTAAGAGGAATTAAAAATCAACAATTAACAAGACAGTATACTTAACTTCCTCTCGCACGCTGTTTTCTATCCCAGCCATCTGAAAAAGCTCATACATATGTAAGTAATTTCTTAGCTTTTACTTAATTTTTCAGTCAGATTTGTACAAGATCTCCCTTGTGCTTGCAGGGAGCTGAGGAAACCTGCAGTAGAATATTTTAAGATGGAGTCATCCAAGGGAAAATAAGACAGGAGGCAAGGCAGGGTGGTATCTTAGAGAGACTCACTGGTCCAGAGAGGCATGAGTTTTCAAAGGCCCCAGCATCTGAGGAAGTTGGCTGTTGCCTGTGAAATCTCATACCTCTCTGAATCAGTTTACCTCTAAGGTGTCACGCCACCCTGCCCTGTGTCTGACTTGAGACTAATGCAGCTCACTACCTGCCTCTCCAGGGGCAAATAAGGAGAGAAGTGTGTGATTCAATAGAAAAGATGAATTTCTGTTGAGTAAAATTAAAATGTAGGCAAATCCATGTGCCATTTTAGTGAAGATTCTGCAGTTTCCCTATTTGTAGAAAACCAGTGCATAACATGTCAGAAATTGCATGCTACATAGTGTATTTTGCCATTAGCTCACTAGCTTTCACTGGGACTGTTCCTTACTCCTTCAGTGGATGTGGCCTGTGGCTCCTGTGGGACATGGTATTGTTGGCATTTTGCAGGCCTGCTGTTGCCATTCCTGTGCAGTTTGACTTGAGAATATTTACAAGTTCCACATGCCCAAAAGACCCTGGTAGCGGGGCATGAAGGACCACCAAAGTTCATTCAGCTAGGCTTGGAGCAGTTTTAAAATGTTGTGGAAAACAGGCGTCTGCAGGAAACCGCCTGCTCCTTGGAACTGAGGCATGCTGTGGAAATGAGCGCCTCATCATCAGACAGAGACCTGCAGGTGGGCCGGCCTGGGATTCCAGCTGCCCCCAAGCAGGCGAGAGGATGGCACGTCATGCAGCTCATGGGATCCACAAGGGACTGGCTCTGTGGGCTGGTGGTCAGCTCCCTGCATGGCTCCCATGCTCACCCAGGCATTTAGTACCCAAAGCCATGCGGGGAGCTGGGCAGCCAGCTAAGAGTTTTACATTTCTGACTTTTTGGTCCATTTCAGGAGAAATTTGTTTGGAAATGCAAAGTTTTCCATAGGAAGGAACTCCCCATTCCTGCCCAGCCCTGCTTTGGCACCTATTCAGCAAACGATTCTTACTGAACAGAGCCCTCCAACCTCTTCTGATATATAATTGAATTTATTGGTACTTAAGAACATGCTTAGGTAAGCACAAGTTGAAGTATTTTATACAGTTGAGGTCATAAAAGAAGCACAGTTTCCTGTAGAGGCTGAGGTGAGACTTTCTTAGGCAGAGTTTTTCTTTTACAACATTAAAACCAGTTGATTTTTCTTTTACCTCAGAGAAACATTAGAAAGAGGTAAGAGAAGAGACGGGAAAGAGCAGAAACTGCTCAGCCTTGGTTTTTGGGCAGGCACGCTTTCTGAGCGACTCATAAGATGTGTGAGCACAGGCACAGTGTTTATGGCTTCCAACAACGTTCTGTGTGCTTTTTCTATATGGATCTTTCAAAATGGGATTTGAGGAGCTTTTCTTCCTTAGCGTTTGTTAAAATCTGCTTATCCAGGGGAATGAGAAAAGCATCCCTACGTGCCGGAGGTTAGGGTAATTTTATGTGGAGATGCCGTGTTTGCAGAAAATCAGAATGGCTTGGCAGACTCTTTCATTTCTGCGTCCTAGGGAGGCAACCTGGATCTTGAATTGATTATTTTACATGGTGTGGCTTCCATTTGGACAAAAAGGGAATTTGCTTAATTTAGAACTGCAAAGCTGTAAAGTAAAATTTATCTCCTTTCTTATCATAAGGAATTTAGGCTGATTTTACTTTATTTTGTTAGACTTCCTTTTAGTAAATGATGAGGACACTATGTAAGAACTGGTAAGAGAAAATAACCTTGAATCCAGTGATGGCAAGTTGATTCAGTATAAAATACATGGAAAGCTAAATAAGAACAGCTCAGTAACTGTGTTTCCATTTCAAAAGGGCAGACTTTGAGAAATTAAGGGAACTGGCTAGTGAAGCTGTCTGGGCTGAAAGGCTTTAATGTGGAGAAGACTTGATTTTTCTCTAACTTGCAAGTGCAAAAACTGTCTGGAATTTGCATCCCAGGGAAGGGGAAAATAAACTTGTAAGAAGGCTCTCCAGATGGAACTGAATAAATGTCTCAAAAAGAATATTATGTATAAGCAGAAAGTCTAGAAAGAGTGGAAAAAGGGATTGATCAACAAAGACAGCTTCATTTTAGAGATTAAGAAGTGTAAGGATAAAGTCAGAGTTGCTGAAAGTCAAGTTGAGTTTGAGTTTGCAAAGGAAATCAACACTATCAGCAAAAGTTCTGTAGCCATATGAATGAAGAGGGAACTGGGAAAGAAGTGGAGCCGTTCTGCACTGAGGATAGAGTAGAATTTAACCATCATTTAGAGGTGGCTCAGACACTAGAACCATAGGATCCTAGGGGTAGAAGGGACCACAAGGGCCATCCAGTCTAACCCTTGCACAGACACACGAGCACTACATCACTGATCCATGGTCAGTGCCCGTCTTGTCTCCTGAAAATTGACAGTGAAGGAAATCTTGCCACTCCCCTGGATGGTGTGTTCCACTGTCTCACTGCTCTGACAGAAAAGGAAGTTTCTCCTGATATCTAATCTAAATGTGCTTTGCTGATATATGTTGATAAGTATGGTAATGGAGAACATGAGAGCAAAGGCAGGATGGCAAATGGAAGCAAGCATGTGGAAACAGCAATTACCATGTCCAACGGCAAGGAAAAGTTCAGAGCTGAATACTCCTGGTTCGGAAGGACCAAATATTCCAACATACTGGAAGGAAGGGCACATGGAAATGCGGAACACATCTAACTGATTGGGGGTCCTGTCGTCTGAGTGGTGGGACAGTGATTATAATACCTATATTTAAGAGAGGGCATTGGGGATCTAGAGACGTGCCAGTGTGACATCAAGGGTATACAAAGTTTTAGATGAAATTTTAGAGGTGAGCTACTTAAAGACATGGGGATGGACAGAAAAGGGATCAAATGTAAATGTAGCCTTGGTTTAGCAGAGGTGTACCATGACAATTTCACCCTGGTATCTGTATTTGATAAGTGATGTTCTTTGATTAAGAGGAATGCAGTGGATCTAACGTATCTGAACTTCAGAAGAGCATCTGATATGGTGCCCTGTAAAGAAATGATTACATTGGAGAAGATATGGTTTAGTACAAGAATTTTAAAGTAGGAAAGGAACGGGCTAAAAGGAAGATTACAAAACGTGGGTTCACGAAAGCTTATGCCCTCCATCGGTATCTTAGTTAGTTAGTAGTCTGTAAATGCCCATATCTACCTTGCCTTCTGACTGACTGCAGACTAAAATGGCTAACTACCTCTCTAAAAGGGAAATTACTGCCACTATAGAAAGAGAAGCAGTCAGGCCAGAGGAATGTTACTTGTGGAGTTTCCCAAGTGTTGGTCTGGGACAGCAATCTTTTAAAAATATTTTTATTTGTAACCTTGGCACCAAAGTGGCAGCATGTTAATGAAATTGCAGCAACTGCAAAGTGGGGGGCAGCAGTGCAGGGAGGATTGGAGTATTATGCAGGAAGACCTGGACAGTACTAACATTTAGTACTGGAGTGAAATAAAGTGAAATTCAGTAGTGTAAAATGCAAAATTCAGTCATTCAAAATGCAAGATCATTCTAAGATAATGGACTAGAAGGACCACAGGTTCAGTCTGGTTGGGAGATGGCTAGCCGTGTTAACCTGATAGGATAAAGTATGCAGATGCTCTGTGTAAATGCATAGGAAATGCTGTGTCATTAAAGACACTTGCCTAGTGCCTGCCATGTATGAAATGCTAATCTGTTCTGTTTTGGGAGAAATGTATGAAAGATGTCAACAAGGGCTTTCTTGTGCTTTTTGTAGATTTTTAAGAATTCTTGTAACAATGAGAAATCTTAGGCCCTCAGTACAGAACAAAAATAAATCTATACTGAATTGTAAGGCGTAACTTTATAGTTTTTGGCCGTGGTCCTAGAGGGACTGATCTGCTTCTTACACTCACACAAAGCCCCCGTTGCCTTGAACAATTAACAACCATAATGACAGAGGAATCTCAAACAGGCAGAGTGCTGAGCAGTCACAGAATTTGAAAGCCATAAATAACGACACTGTTATTTGAAGGCACGAGCTGCAGTGTACCCCCACATTCAGTTTGATAGAGCAGATGGAAAGTCTGTCAGTCATTAATTGTGCATCATATCTTGCATTTCTTGTTGACTTAGGACCTTATTCATTGGTAATGCTTCATGCCTTCCAAAGCTGCACAGGATTAATAGGTCCTGATATTGTCGGTCCCATTATAGGTTTCCCAAGACTGAACAAAATTCTCTGTTGCTCCTAGTTCCCACTGGCTGCTTCTGGGACTGAGGGGGACAAATAAAAACATGTATGAAATGGCTGAATGCTTAGGACAGTATTGCATGAGCACCAGAGTTACTTTTTCCAAGGTCTGTGTTAAACTCTGCTTGGTAGTAGTAAACAGCTCCCAGCGGGCCTTCCAGCTCTTGGGGACCCACACAGGCCATTCCACGCTCATGGGGGAGTTCTTGGGGTTACTGTGGTGTTGAAGTTGTCTTTGTGCTCATTGCAGATGAAGCTGCAGCCAGTTCCTGGCCCCTGTGCATTGCTGGAGTGGAAAGAGAGAATCTGGACCAACAGAGATTTGTTTTAGTGCAAAAATATATAAATCATCATTTCAGCTAAATATATAGGAGCTGCTGCTTATTCCTTCAAAACCAAAAATCTTATTTTTAAAAACTTTCTGATTCAGGCCTAGGTTCACATTTCCCCATTAGTTCTTGTTTTTATTAGATGGCAGATTTATTGCTGCAGTGACAAAGATTAAATTATGAATTCCAAAGGGTTTCAGTCCAAGGTCACTTGGAGAGCATTTTTGGGAGTGTGTTGCTCTTAATGCTTTTTCCTCCTTTCAGTTTCGAGATGGGTAAATACAGAGCTGACAATGTGTCCTTTCTTTTGCAAAAATACAAAGGAGAGGATGGCAGTCTGTTTAGGTGATATGTTGATTTTTGCTACTCCAGGAAAGCACTGTTGTTTACTGAAGTACCACTGTGTTTTGCTGCTGCTTGTATTAGCAGCTTGGCTTCTAACCCAGACCCTTTGTATAGTGTCATCCTGGTACCAGGACTAAAAAAGCACAGAACTTTCTGGAGCAACTGTTGCTTTATGTGTGTCAAACAACAGTGATGGTTTTAGCCTGTTCAGCTGATGACTTGCCACTTCATGGAAGTACAGAGGCAAACAGGATGTTTCGAAGGAATCTCCTTTTTCTCTGAATCTTTTAAGGTTGGTTGTTCCCGTAAAACCTAATAAAATCATGTCAATTTAGTTTTCCTTTATAGCTCATGAATTAACAACTGTGGCCCAATGTTGTCATGTTGCAGCAGGAGCACTCACATTTCTACTTGTCTACATTTCTACAGGTGCTTGTAGAAAATCGTTATCCTGTTGAGCTAAAACTATATTATTCATATTCCTGAAAGTATGTATGTTGTTTGTTTGTTAAAACTGTTTGGAGCAGAGGATGTCTATGCAATGCCGTGTTCCTGAGGGGAAGTCTGTTTTGGGGATAAGGATTAGTGCTTTCTAACAGGCTTAGCTGGTGTACATCTGTCATCTTTCAGAAAGTAATATGTTTGGAGCACATATTTTTGCTGTTCATCTCTAAGCATTGTCTCTGTCTCCTCCTGCCAGTTCCCAAGATTTCATCATTTTTTGTTTTCAAAAGAATTTTCAGAAAAATGTAGAGTGCTATTCAAATCCAAGTCTCATTTGGTAAGAGTGCCATTTAACAGCCTGGGCTTCCATGTGTGCAGAAACATTTCACAAGAGGAATTTTTAAATGAACATCCAGTAACTCAGTGCACAAATAGACTTCCTGCCACTGAATGAAGCACTTCCATTGAAGTCATTTTTTAATCCCTTTCTTTGGTAAATGTGGTGGGAAAGGTTATGGCCTGTGTTACATAATTTCTTGGCTTTCTGTAGGATTACCTTTGAATAATCAAGTTGAGGGGTTTTTTTGTTTTTCTTTATGGAAATGGTGTAAGCCTCTCTTTGAACCAAGTGCTGAGCAAAGGTTGCAGAGAAACCCATTTATATTGTTGTTCAAAGTAACATAATATGTGCACCACCTTCATGAACACTGACTGTAACTTATGCTCATGCTGCTCTCTCGGCACAGTCTGATTAATTCAGCAGCCCAGAGTCAGTGTTACTACTTCTCTCGATTTTATCTCAGGTGTCATAAGCTTGGTATTTTTTTTAAGGCCTCAGTTCCTGGGTTGAGGTGATTTTTATGGTTATGGAGAAAAACTTGAAAATTGGATCACCTGTAACCCAGTGGCTCCAAAAACAGAAAGCAAGCTAGAAGACCTCAGTGTTTGTTTTGTAAATCTCAGCAATTCTGAGTCAGTCTTGTGACGGTCTCCTCTGACCGGCACACACTTGATTCTGATGCACAGCGACGGGCCACACACATTGTACTACCAGACCACCTGCTTTGCTGCTTCCTTGGTGTCCACAGCCTCAAGCAGCCATTTAGAAAGATGGCAGATTGCATCAACACTGAAGTTTACCTGTTACAGTGGTCCGGTTCTCCTGGATTTGCTGCAGTCATGTTTGTTTTGATTTTCCTTCAAACATGAGGAAAGATGTTTTGGAGTAACGACACTTAACGCTATATACTGCAGAAACTTTTACCAAAGGTTGCTCTAATGGGGTAGCACTTGCTTTATGGCTTTCGTCCTCTGACAGATTACCCTCGTCTCTGAACATTTCTCTAAATGATCTTCTACCAAGTGTTTATTGCGGACCAGCTGATATTTCTCTTTCTGCCTTTGGATGTATGTGTCTCGTCATTTGTTCACAGAAGTATGTTGCAATGGAATTTGATATATTGTGCAGCTGTGTAACAGTTGCCATTAATTAAGTCCTTAACTGCAGTACTTCTTTCTTTCTCTCACTTCTCTGACTCATTGGCCAGGCACAGAAATTACATTTTATTGGTATAAGTGATTGGAGACTAGTCTGTACCTACAACAGAAGAAGTTCAGCACACAAAGCCAGTCTATCTGTAACAAAACAGAAGTTCAGCACATATAGACTGCCCTCCCCTACCAAAGGGCAAATGTGTGCTCTGTTCCTTATCAAGCAACGGACAGAAGACTGCATAACTTTAGATCGATTCTGCCTTGGCTTTGAATGTCTGTACCTAACCATTATATTTAAAGATATACAAGAGTTGAAGAGTTGAAAAGTGTGAACTGTTTTGTGTGTAGTTGGATAGGGGACGAGTTAACTCAGAAGAACTATAAACTCTTCGTACACTGAGGTAAAAGACAAACTGCGTCAACTGAAGTCCAGCAACTAAGACGAACAGGCAGGTTGGGGCAGGGGTTCCCAAGCATGTGCCCAAGTGTAGCTTCCAGGCTCTCCCAGGTCACATACCTATGCAGAAGTGAGGAAAGAGTCGGAGGAGTCTGTCATCTCAAAAGAAAGTGCATGCTGAATGCTTATCTGCTGTAGTCTAGATTTTTAAGCCAAAATGTCTTGGTACACACTTGCGTATCTTGTTGGAGGGGATCTCCAGTTATTCTGTCCAGCTACAGCCCTGTTGGTCAGTCATGGCCTGCCTAAGCCTAGATGGCCTTTGGGCTAGCGTCCATTGCCAGTGGCAGATGGAGAACAGCAGGGTTAGTGTTCACATCTGACTGTCTTGACTTTATAGTTTCATAGTTTCTAGGGTCGGAAGGGACCTGAACAAATCATCAAGTCTGACCCCCTGCCCTGAGCAGGAATGAGTGCTGGGATCGTAATAGCCCAGCCAGGCATCTGTCCAACCTCCTCTTGAAGACCCCCAGGGTATGGAAGAGCACCACCTCCCTCGGGAGCCCATTGCAGAGCCTGGCAGCCCTAACTGTAAAGTAGCGCCTCCTGATATCAAACCTGAACCTTCTTTCAATCAATTTGTGGCCATTATTCCTTGTTATCCCAGGTGGTGTCCATGGGAACAGAGCCTCGCCTATTATCCGCTGGTCCCCTCAGTGAGTTCATAGATGGCCACTAGATCCCCTCTCAGTCTTCTCCTGTGGAGGCTGAACAGGTTCAGGTCCCGTAGCCTCTTCTC
>NW_017729011.1:26916851-26929300 GCF_001723915.1 Gavialis gangeticus
CTGCATCTCAGAGTTAAGTGCCTAAGCCAAGGTCTCTTTAGCATTTCCTTATGGCTGCCTTAGGAGGCTCCAGGCTCAGCATACTGGCTGTTGTGCCATGCTGATGTGCCTCATCCAGGACTTTGGATTTCCACTAGGAGACTGGAGTTTAAATATCATATGCTGCAATGGTCAGAGTCACAATACCTTAATCTCCTTGGGGATTGAGCTCTTAAACACTGTCCCCCATAATATTTGTAGATATCGAGAGGACTGATCAATACTTGTAAAGCCCTTTCTATCACCGAAGTTAGAGATGGAAAGAACTGAGTATCAGGTCTATCCCCCATATAAAAATTGGATCTAATATTAAACAATTGCTTGATTGGGACCAGAAGTTTAACATGGAAGGACTGTGTAGATCATTGTTATACATTTCAACAGATCTTACACACAGATATGAAAGTTGTTTTTCAGTCTAAAATTTGTTTCAATCCTCCATGCCACTTTCTGTTGTACCCAAGCTGGTTTCCTTTTCATTAATACTGTTGTTGGTCTGTGGGTGTTTCCATGACAAAATCCAGTTTTTAGAATTTGCTCTTGGTTGTGATTTTGCATATTGTATTGTTTTTCTCTTTCCCTTTTCAAAATTTCACATCTTATTCGTGTGCTTGTTTTCAAGGGACAGGATTTTCCACGCATTAATTTTCCCTTTGTTTTCCCAGCCCCAAAACAGCTCTTTCCCTGTTTGGGATCCTGTCTGAAGGGTCTTAGAAAATAAAAACCACTACAGGTCACCCTTACTGAGGTAGCTTTGATGGGTCACAGTAGCTAAAGCTGCACCTTATAGCACACCAACTAATGTAAGCAGAGCTACACAAGGGAAAATGCCAGGCTTCCCCAAGGCCACTGTTGCTGAGGGCTTCACTCTAATTTGAAGGGCCCATCTTTAGGGAAGAAGTGAAAAATTTATTCTCTAGTGGAGAGAAATCCCAACCTATGGCCTACTCCTCCCTACAGAAAGACCTGTGATTTTCTGTGGACAGATCTGTGGCTCAGTGATTGGTCTCTTAGTTGCCTCAAGACCCATCAATGAGCTGTGGTAGAGATCATCCTTGAATCAAAGGATTGCTGTCGCTGACATGTCTCACTTCTGGCAGTGGAGTGTGTCATGCAAGTTGATTAAGAAGTATGTTGAAGCCACCAAATTTCATTGAGCCAACTACATACAATAAGCACAGAACCATTCATAGTTCTTGAATTTGAACCATGAAATTAGAGCTGAAGGGTATTTTAGCACAGTATTAATCCCTAAATTATTTGGGTTCCTGAGATACTGTGGTTTGAAAATGGCTACACTGGTTGAGCAGGAACTCTTCTCCTGAAAAGACATTGGCAGGGTAGGTGAGGTCAAGAGAGGGGTATAAGAGCCTCAGTGTGGGGACAGTGTAGTAGCCCCCACTGGCGATGCATGCAGCCCCAGAGATCAGCCATGCACCCCCTGGAAGTGCCAGCCACGAAACTGGAAGTGCCAGTGGAAGCACACTTCTGGTTTTGCCACTGACTTGGCAATTGGCTGCTGCCCCCTGCCCCGTCAGCGATCAGCCGTGGGGGGGGGGGGGCAACCTCCCCCTCGGTCAGTGATTTGGTGCCCCCCCAGACTCGGGAGGCACCAGTCACCCATGGTAGCCCCAGTGAGGGGGCCTGTAAGTGATTGATTGGGCTGGGTAGAGTAGGGTATGTATGAGGGGGTCTGAAGGACTGTGCATAGGCTGGCCTGAGTAGAGAGCCAGAGATGTTAAGAGGGCCCCGAGAAAGCAGACCCGTTCGGGAGTGTGAGGGTGATCGATTCTGTATCTCCCCTAGATAACCTCGCTGGCCCATGCTGGGGCCAAGACTAGACCAGGCAAAGGGCCAGAGTGCCCACCATGGGGGGTGGCCAGGGCTAGAGGTTGGGAGTCCTGACTGGCCTAGAGGCGAGGGCAGGGCCAGTGAGGCCAAAGGTCCCAGAGGGGGCCACAGCCACGAGGGAAAAAGGACTTAGGGAGTTTTTCTGCCCAGTATGAGGGCGGAATAGATCACCTGGGTAGGAGGGATCCAGGTGGGGTCTGAATGTCAAGTGGGCATAGAATGAGAGCCAGTTTGGAGCTGAAGCCACATAGTGGTGCCATCTGTGAGGCATGGGACATGGTATAGGGGTAGTATGGAGCTGTGTATTACGCCCTTGGCATCGGGCAGTAAATGGGGGGCCTCCTGCCTTGTAAACAACATCTATTAATTAGTTACATCAAAGGCATGGCAGACAAGGAGATGGGCGGACTGCCTTAGACAGGTGGGCAGACCAATGATTTGACAGGTAGGCAGCTGCAAGTCATCCCCCTGTCACAGGTGCCTTGGTGAACAGTTGCTGTGCCAGGCCCTGATGTTCACACCTTATATACTTGGGCTGCCACCAAGTTCCCCCTAAGTCTTCTCTTCTTCAGGCTGAACAGTCCCATGTCTTTCAGCCTCTCCTCATATGGCCTGTTCTCCAGACCTCTAATTATTTGTGTGGCCCTCCTTTGGACTCTTTTAAGCTTCTCCACATCCTTTTTGAAGTGCAGTGCCCAGAACTGAATGTAGTACTCCAGCTGTGGCCTCACCAATGCTGAGTACAGCTGGAGGATGACATCCTTGGTCTTGCTTGAGATGCATCGGTTAATGCATGCCAGTGTATTGTTTGCTCTACCAGCTATAGCATCGCACTGGTAGCTCATGTTCATTTTGTGGTCGATCATGACCCCTAGGTCCCTTTCAGTTGTGGTGCTAGCTAGTGTAGTACTGCTGAGTCTGTAAATATGTTGTGGATTATTTCTCCCCAAATGGAGCACTTTACATTTCTCAGTGTCAAACATCATCAGGTTTTGATCTGCCCACCTTACCAGCCTGTCCAGATCAGCCTCTATCCTCAGCCTGTCCTCCAGCGTGACCACACTCCCCCATAACACAGGCGACTGGTAGGGGGGGTATAGGGCCTCCTGAGATTGGCTCCACTCAGGGTGGCAAACCGTGGCCCCAAAGAGCTGGGCGGAGAGGCTGTGGTTCCTCCCACAGGGCCCACGGCAGCCACGGTTTGGGCCCACCAGCCTGGCTGACGGGGTGAGGGTAGCTTTACCTGTGTTTCAGCTGGTGGTTCACAGTTTGCTGGGCCGGCCACTTCTGGTCTGTGGTTTCCAGTCCGCAATTGTGCCCCCCAAGACTCAGGAGGTACCAGTCACCCCTGCCCCATAACTTGGTGTCATCTGCAAACTTTGACATTATAATTAATTATAAATATAATAGTGATTCTGCCATTGGCTTTGTGGTACAACTGCAGTCTGTGAGAGTAATGAAAACAGTCAGTGAAGTCAATCAATGCAGGAAAGTTGCCATAGCATCATTGCTAGCTACCTTTAGGGCTAGGGACAGAAATTGCACATAAACCAGTTTAAGTCTTCAAAAATTGATTTAAACCTGTAACAAAGCTCAGTGCACATAAACCAGTTTCAAATTGGCTGAAACTCGTTTAAGATAAACCTTGGTTGAATGTAGTATCAGACTTAACTGATTTAGGTCAAACTGGTTTATGAAACTTCAGTCACAGACCCCTTCCTGGTTCATGTTAAATCAGAGTATCCCCCGCATCCCAGTATAGGCTATGTTTTACTTCCTCTTCCTGCTGCCCCTGAGGTATCTGAGATTTGCAATCCAGATCCACAGCAGCAGGACTCTGAGGGTTGCTCATCACTTCCTCCTCCTGCTTCCAGGTGCCTTTGAGATTTGTAGTCCATAATCACAGCCAGTAGGACTCCTCAGGGTTGTTTCCTTCTGTTCAATATATACTCACTTCAGAGAAAGGACTATTCTTTTTCAAGCATTTATGAATTCAGTGCAACTACTTTTTCCCAACCCACCCCCTCCTCAGCCTGGCAGTTGCTGCCCCCCCCACCCCCAGGCAGACCCTCCAGCTAGATCTGGGCTGGGACTTGGCCACACCCACTTCGGTTGAGCAGGGAGGGGAGAAAAGCCTTGGAGCTGGTGGGCTGGGAGATGCTCTGGCGCCTCCCAGCTTCTGGCTTGAGCCACTGAAAACACATGCCTGCATTTCCTGATTCAAAAGTGAGTGTCTGCTCACTTACTGCTTGTTCAATCTCTGCAGCTTAGACTAACCTCCAAAGACTGAACTGATTCAGGCTTTTTGACTGTCTGTACTTAGCCTAAAAGATAATAGGTGTTTCCACTTTAAAGGATGCAGTTCAGCAGATCAATAACTTATGGATTCTGGGGCTCTCTCTGTTTTAAGCCTTAACTGACTATATTGCAAAGGGAAAGCAGGCTCTGCAACAAGATGCAAATTCAGGCTGCATTCTGTAAAGAAAATAATACCTAAAGATGCTGGGGGTCCCCAATTGGTCCCCAGTTCTGATCCAGTATTGCTACTGTCAAGAGTGTTCAGGTCTGAGACTTTTGGTTTGCATCCATCTCTCCACATTGAAGTACAGGAAAAAGAAATCACATGAGGCTTTCTCTTTCTTGTGGAGTGAAGGTGTTATGAATGACAGTCCTACATGCTGTTTCTCTGCCTTAAAGAGTTTAGCTACCAACTGAGCCTTGACTAGAACTGAAATTAGTGACATAAATTGCCTATTATTCTTTTGCCCAGAGTTTGCGGGTCTTTTTTCCCCCTCCTTTTGCATAAGGAGATCTAGGTCATGTTGAAATACTTCCACTGTGACGCCAGAGTTTCAGGTTCATTATTTTAACCCCACCTACCCTCATCTGATTGGATGGGCAGCTTTTCCAGTTACCTTTATGGTCAAAAAGTAGCCAGGGGAACTGTAGAAACTGAAAGAGTTTAGTCTGCCTCTGAGACTAGGGGAAATGTTTCTTTTAGCCTGCCTGTGTCTGTATGATGGAATAATGGCAAGACGTTGCTACACTCTGCCACTGCAAGAGAAAGGGCATTGTGTGCATTAGTTAGGCAAAGATAATCTCTTTCAAACAACTGGCCTTGGAAGCATGTTAGAAGGACGCTACATCAAATAGTGGGATGCAGGTAATTAAGTTTGTTTCTAGTGGGAGCTCCTGTTTTTTATCTTTGCAGTCATTGTTGACAAAGTTGGTGACTAGCTGAATATTCATGATGATGATCTAAGTTACATAAATTATACTGATTGGTTCTAATTACTGTAAATGTGTGTGCCCATCTGGAGGTAATTTTGCCTTTGAGAAGGTGAATGGAGATTTACAGAAGTAGATTAATTTAGGAATGTCGGGGGAGGCAAGGGAAGAGCATCTATGCAATGAAATAATTAAAAGTTCAATGTTCCTTTACAATATCTGGGAAATGTGCAAAGCTACATTTTCAGCTTATCTGTTGTATTTGGATTACTACAACAAGTTAATGGTGCAGAAATAATATAGCTCTTATCTGCTGTTTTGAGCACCGTAACTGAAATGCATAAACATATTTTTTTCTTGGTTTCCTGAACATTTTGTTTTTAATCAGTTTTATGGTATTAGTAAGTTACACTACTGCAAATATTAGCAGACAGTATTACAGCAGAGAAGCTTTTAAAATATGACCTTATCTAATGTCATTATATTTTAGAAGCAAAAAGAGTCCGCTTATGGTTTAGAATGTACTGGATTTATACTTTTAAAAAGTATTTGGTAGGCAACAATATGCTTTAATTTGTATGTTCCCTTCAGAAACTGATTGGAACCGCTATATTCATTTTAAAGGCCTAAGCTACATAATTATTTCCTGTAAACGTCACACGGGCAATAATTGCCTTGAAATTTCTGTTCCTATTGTACGGAGACCCATTGATAGATTTCTCCTTTCAGTAATAAAACTCTTTAGCATTACTTGATGCGAGAGAGCAAGCAATGCTGCTTTCAGCCAGTAACTATATCTTCACAAGATTTAACCAAAAGAATCAGAATATAATTTTGGGTTATTTTGAATAAAAATGTCATATCTGTCTTAATACCAGTAGATTACATTTTGAATTTGTGGGGTTTTTTTGTTTTTTACTTGGACAGGACATGGCTTTATATTTCGGTGAAAAGGCTTTTCATAAAACTGATCCTATTTACAAAAAGTTAAGGAAACATGTAAAATTCACAATCTGACTTTGTTGTGACTATTTTGCAGTTTAATAGTGAGACTATTTTGTCTTTGATACTGTTAATATACAAGTGATGAAATTCAAAGGGTCAGAATCTGATCTATTACTCGCCTTGAATAGCACTGTAAATCTACATATGGTACTATTGAGCATCAGAATGTAACCCAGAATAGATGGAATCATGGGGTGAGCTGGCAATAATGCCTCTTATTGACACTTCCTTTAAAAATCTGGTTTTCACTTGTTTTCCTGCTTGCCTGAGGCTTTCCAATGCCGAGTGTCTGCCTCAGTCTGCATTTTTTGGAACACTTCAGACAAACTCTTTAGCCATTTCTAAGACTGAGCCTTGGTGAAAAATAGATTGCTTTGCCTGTGTGAGATTCTGGAGACTTGAACAGTGCTGTTGCCGTCCTGGTTTGGAGGAGGGAATTGAACTTTGGAAAGGGTGGCTTTTGTCTTTCGCACAACCCCATGCAATTTTAGTCTAGTTGTAAACCAGTGAAAACCTGCGGCTTCACATCTTAAGAGACACTGGCTCCAGCAGCTAAAATCTCTGAAAATCCTGCCCACACTGAGCATACTCAAGCCACATCATTCCCAGTGCTAACTGGACTGCACATGTGGCATCCCCATAGAATGACTGAGCATGCCCCATCCCTTCCCAGCTCTAATGTGTTACCCAACTGCATCTATACCAGCCACAAGCTGAATACCTCTTGAGTCAAGGGTTAAGGAGTAAAGTCAGACCCTCCCTGTTGCTTGCAGCTGCTCTGGGCTGGGTTAGGTAGAGAGCATACAATGGAATTGAGAGCAGGGAGTTTTTCCTCTGTTTTCAGTGGCCTTCCCCTGGTTACCCAAGCAGTGTGGAGGCAGAACCCACCTGACTGGAATGCAAATAGGACTTGGAGGAGAGACAAATACTGGGACCCGGTAAGGAAAGGAGCAAGGAACTAGTAGGCTTTATGGGGAAAACTGAAGGAGAGTAGCTGGGAACCTGGAATTGGATGGACAAGGACCTTCGAACTCAGAACTGCTATGGGAGTGATGGGTTCAGGATGAGAAGAACTGGGAATGCTTAGGCAAAAAGACTAGGACATGATAGTATTGGGGGGCATTGGATTAGGAAATTGGTGGGGAGAGAGACTAGGCTGGGGCGGGGGGAAGAAGCTCAGATGAGGTGCTGGGTGAGGGGAAATGGAATAAACAAAGCAGTGAGAATAGGACTGGGTGTGGGGAGGAAGATTGGGGCTCGGACAGCGTGACTAGAGGGAGGGTAGGACTGTTTCGATGAGGAGAGTGGGCTCAATATGAGAATCCTGCAGAAGGGAGGCTGGGAATTAGGAAGCCATGAAAACGGATCTGGGTGAGGGAGAGACAGAGTTGGGACAAGGTCCTATGGGAAACGCAGTTTGTGAATATATAAAGGAAACCTAGAAACATGCTTTGTGCAAAATGAATATGACAGTATCTTTAACAGGCACTTACAAGGAAGAGGAGAAAAGCGTTTTAGAAATCTCCTGAACATCATGGAAACTGCTGCCTGGGAGTGCTCATGAACTTGTATGATCTGTGATATCTGCATGATCGTGTAGCAGTACGTGTTGGCTAACCCGTCCTCATTTGAACTTTTTAATGAAGCAGGGTTAAGGTTGGAGCAGTTTTACTACACTTGCATCACTGGAGAATCATGCAGAAGAGACAGTTGCAGCATAACAGTTTATATCGGTATCTTTTAGAAAATGATGCAACTGTTACCCTTCTTTGTACTCCGTCTTTCAATTAACTAGTTTAATTTCTTTGGCCTTGTTATATCAGTTGCTCGAAGAATGTTCCAGGGTAGGCAAGGCTCAGATTTCAAATGTAAGGGTGGGGGCTTGTGGCAGGGAGCAAACAACTGTTGTTTGTTGGGGGGTTGGGTATTAAAACTTTTTAATTTTTATGAAGGCATAAATCCAGTTGCGGGAGGGAGATGGGAGGGAGGGAGGATTCTCTCACTGGTAGATTTTGCGCCAGAACCTCACTATAACTCTCATGGCAGTGGAAGATCTGGCCCTTTAAGTGCAAGGCCAAAATACCAGTTTCAGTGCCTAGAATTGATTACAGTAGCCATGCACCATACAATTAAGGAGCCCTACATTCTCTAGCTGTTGTTCTTTCAGTCTTCAGCACTCTTTGCTCTTTTTTCATCACCATTTACACTGTGGAAACAGAGAAGCTTATTATAAATTTGGTTGAAAATCAGGAGAAATTAGTCTCAATGATATGTGAAAGATAAATTGCTTTGGATATTGTCTCTTCATTTCCTGCTGGCTGACTTTGCCTTTGATCCAGAGCTTGCTAAAGTCAATTGAAAGACTGCCATTGATTTCAATAGGCTCTGGATCAGGCCTAGGAAGGATGAGCGCAATGCAAAGTTGAGTTTATTGTGACAAAAGACATTTATTTAAATAAAATCAATATTTATGTTTCAAGTTTTCATGGATGGCCTGGCCAGAAAATTTTCTGGAGGTCTGGACTATTCAGGACTGTCAGCAGAGTGGCCCCTTTATAATCTCGAAGTAGTTGCAGTTTTGGGCACTGATTTTAATTCCAGATCTGACATCTGGGCAAGTCTCCGTTGGGTTAACCTGGAGGTTACACCTGGGTTCACTGGTGGTGGATCCAATTTACTGTTTGTCTCCAGTTCCAAGTTATCACTATTGTAAGATACAAAGCCAACTGACTTACAAATAGTAGTTAAACTAAATATTGTTTTATGTAATGACCCTATTCAGTTCTGTGTACCATCTTAAGTGATCGAGCCAGACACTTGCTGGCTGCCACACAGACTGAGACCATATGTATGGTGTTATCACATAAATAGCTATTTTTCTCTTGTACAGTTTAACTGAGTGACATGCACTCCATTGTTGTATATCTGGTTTTTTTACATGAATTTGAAAGGTGAGCTTCTGTCTCCTCAAAGTATTGAAAGAACTAACCTTAAAGGGCTACAATGAAATTAAAAATCTAGCCATTAGACTGAAAGCCAGGAAATTGCATCTTTTCTGTAATAGTATTTTATAAAGGGGATTTCAACACACCTTGGGCACATCTTATAAAAACTTGCAAAATTTCTCTCTGTATCTATTATGACAGAACAAAATTGTTAAGGTCAAAAAGTAAAGTCTTCTAGAGTTAAGAAGAGTCACAAGACTGTCTGTGCAAAGTTAAGTAGGCCTTGTTGAATCATAAAATCATAGAAACATAGAAAATTAGGTTTGGAAGGGACCTCAGGAGGTCATTTAGTTCAACCCCCTGCTCAAGGCAAGACCATCCCCAACTAGAGCATCCCAGCCAAAGCTTTGTCTAACCAGGTTTTGAAAATCTCCACAAGGATGGAGATTCCTTCATAGATTTCATAGATTTTTATAATTGGGAGGGACCTCAGTAGATCATCGAGTCTGACCACCTGCCCTGGGGAGGAAAGAACACTGGAGTCACACGACCCCAGCCAGGTGCTTGTCCAGTCTCCTCTTAAAGACCTCCAAGATAGGGGAGAGCATCACCTCCCTTGAAAGCCAATTCCAGATTCTGGTAACCCTTACCATAAAGAAGTTCTTCCTAATATCTAATCTAAATCTGCTCTGTCAGTTTGTGGTTGTTGTTTCTGGTTACTCCAGGGGGTGCCTTGGTAAACAGAGTATCTCCTATTCCTTGCTGCCCCCCCAGACAAATTTGTAGACAGCCAGCAGATCACCTCTCAGCCATGTCTCTGGGTAACCTGTTCCAGTGTTTTACTACCCTCCTAACAAGAACATTCTTCCTAATATCTAACCTAAACTTCCCTTGCTGCAACTTGAGACCATTACTCCTTGTTCTGTCATCTGCCACCACTGAGAACGGACCAGCTCCATCCTCTTTAGAACCCCCCTTCAGGTAGTTGAAGGCTGCTATTAAATCCTCCACCAGTGCTGAATAGAGGGGAATAATCACTTCCCTTGACTTGCTGGCAACACACCTACCAGTGCAGCCCAGGATGCCGTTAGCTTTCTTTGCAACAAGGGCGCACTGCTGGCTCATATTCATCATATTGTCCCCTGTAACCCCCAGGTCCTTTTCTGCAGATATGCTGCTTAGCCAGTCAGTCCCCAGCCTGTACTGATGCATGGGATTGTTCCATCCTAAGTGTAGGACTTTGCACTTGTCCTTGTTGAACCATTTGCAGTATAGTGTTGTTGAACCTTGTTGAACCACTGCAATATATTGCACTCTTTCAGTATTTTTTGATCGTCTCGTTCTCCTTTCCTAGCCAGTCCTAGTCTTCAGGCTTCTAATTCCAGTCTTAATCTCCTTGGAAGCTAGTCCTAGTTTTTTCCCTCCAATTCCTAGTTCTAGTGTCCTCTCTACCCCTTGTTCCTCATCCAATGTACACCATTCTCTCTGCCTACATTCTTCCCAACTAGTTCCTTAATTTAGGAACCTTTCCCTAAAATGCTGATTCAACCCTAGCATCTCCTAAATCTGCCAAGTTTCTCATCCCAGTCCCTTTGCATTTTCAGTCTCAGCTTACCCCTGTTTCTCATTAGATCTGGTTATCAGGTCTCATCTCCTTGCCTAGACAGTCTCATTTCCTTCCAACTTCTCCTCTGATCCAAGTCACTACCTTTTACTTGTGAACTCCTCTGCCTTTTTTGTCTGAGCAAGGAGACAAGGACTAAAAGCTCATCATAATCTTGGTTTCTGCCCCCCACCCCCATTTCCAGTCCTAGTCTCCATATAGATGATCTTGTCCCAATCTACTCCACCTGCCTCTTTCTGCCTTTTGTCCTTTCCACATCCAAATGAACTGGCATCCTCCTCCATGCTACCTGGGCCAAAAGCAGGCAGAGTTGAAAGCCCAAGCGAGACAGGTTCCTGAAATTCTATTTCAGTGCCCAGACCAGGGGTCAACGTGCAGCAACCCAGAGCTGGAATTCCAAGGACCGTTTCTCTCGGCTGTGGCTGCATTGTTGGAGGCTTTAGCTCTGTTGAGTATGTGCAAGCTGTGACAATTCAAAGGCTTAGAACTAGGCCAAATTTGGACAGGTTTTCACAGGTGCAAGCAAAGGCACATCCTTAACAGCAGCTGTTCTGTGCTGAATTCCTTGTTCCAAGGAACTGTTTGGATACTGTGACAAAGAAAAGATTGCCGGAATTTTTAATACAGTTAAACAATGTACTTTTGCTAGCATTGCTCTTGGAAATAGCTAAAGCATTTTGGCTGAACATTCTCTCCCCCGAGATCAGTCTGACAGCACATCAGACAAAAGAAAATTCTAGCCCAGGGGTTTTCAACCTTTTTGGATCATTGTACCCCCCCAGTGGGAGAGGGGTGGTGGTGCATGGCTGGATGTGGAGAGGCAGCAGCCGCCACATGCAAGCTTCCCCCACGTCCAGCTGGGTGGATGGCGCCTGCGCAGCAGCGTGGGATAATGCATGGTAGCACTCTGTCCCCACCGGCCTGCATGTACCCCCTAGGGACTTCTCACATAACCTCAGGCGTAAGCGTATCTGACAACCCCTGTTCTAGCCCACTGGTTAATGTGTTTCAAAAGAAGCAACTGACTGCAGGGTTTTACAATGTGAACAGTGTCAATATAGGCAGTGCTACCAGGCCAGCCTATAAAACATAATCCTGACCCTGTCACACCCCATGTACACAGGGTGCGTGTCACTGCAGTACAAGACTGTGCTATGGTAGGACATGCCTTGGTCAGTGTGTGCAAGCTTGTAGATCAGAAGAAGCTATAGCTGTGTTAGTACAGCACTGTACTAGCCTGCATGCTCTGTTACAGTCATGTAGCCATACTGTTGTTTGGGAGCTAGCATACATAGATTTAGCATCACATGTCTTGGCATAGCCCTGCCATGCATCATATAAACAACTGAAGGCCACAGATTAGCCCCATACCCTCCCCAAGTGCCACTCTGATCCCCATCCCCTGTCTAATCTGCTGCCCTATTTTTTGCTTTCTGCCCAGTTTTCTGCTCTGCTTCCTGCCAAATCTGCTGCTGTGCTGTCTGTCCCTGCCCTTATGTGTACTGCAGGTTGGCCACCCTTCATACAGTTTCATAGTTTCATAGTTTCATAGATTTAGGGTCGGAAGGGACCTAGTAGATCTTCTAGCCTGACCCCCCGCCAGGGCGGGAGAACAACAAAACCCCAAAACAAGAAACGGGACTCAAATGAGTCCAGCCAGGTAGGCATCCAGCCTCTTCTTAAAGACCCCCAGGGTAGGGGCCAGCACCACTTCCCTTGGAAGTTGGTTCCAGCTCCTAGCCGCCCTAACTGTGAAG
>NW_017729011.1:26929881-26940225 GCF_001723915.1 Gavialis gangeticus
GCTTCTATCACAGCAGGGAAGTCCCGGTCCCTGCACAAGAAAACGGAGGTGAAGAATTGGTTAAAGAGGTCCGCTTTCTCCTCTGACGCAACCACCAGATTGCCCAGCGTATCCTGCAGGGGTCCCACATTACCCGGCGCCTACAGATGTTGCTTTCTGTGATGTTACTCCAAGTGGAACATTCCATGATACAGACTTAGCATAATGTAATTATTTGATAGTGAATACCAGGGCACACATTTCTGTGTATGTTATATATGATTCTTTTCTCTAAGCGAGGGAGTGAACTGATCAGAAATTTCAGCACACACCACGTTTTTTCAGTACATCTATTGAGAGGCATTATACACGGGGCCAGAAATGGAGCCTGTGTCTATGCTCAAGCAGTCTGAAGGAGAGGCTTTTTGTTAATTACTTTTCTTTGACACTAAATATAAAATAGAGTATAACCCCATAAATCTGGCATGCCTGGGACCGAGCACCTGCTGGGAATTTGAAAATTCCAGATTTTTGAAACTGGAGCAGTGGCTGGTCCCGGAGCAGGTGTCGGGGAAGGGAGGTGGCAGCGGCCGGTCCCAGAGCTGTGACTGCATGCAGAGCAGTGGCGTGGGGTGTTGGATGGTGGCAGTAGCTGCCGTGTGCAAGCTTCCCCCTTTGCTGCTCCAGGACTGGCTGCCGTTACTCCCTGATGTAGTGTATTTTTAAAAAGTGCCAGATCTTTGAGAATTCCAGGTTTTTGATATCTGGATTTATGAGGTTATACTGTATAGGGATTCTTCTGAAGGCAGCAAACATCCCCAATTTGATGTACTGAAAAAGGCCATAAATATAAAATGGTCTCTTTCTAATCCTCAGCATATATGTAAAAGTTGTAAAATAAAGTACTTACAGAATAGAGATGGAACCAAGTCAAAACATTCAGCCAAGAAGCCTCTAGAGCCTCCAGAATATAGGGATGGATCTAGGGTTTTGGTGGGTGTCCTTTTATGGTAGTACAAGGTTAATTTGTGAAAACAATAATTGTGTATATAACATGTACAGAAATATGTTAGTACAGGGCTAACTTCTGAAATAAAGATTTGGGTTTCTGACTGCTCTCAAGCTTTGGGAATGTGGGTGTTCGATTCGGATGCTTTGCTTCTGATGAATGCTTTGCTATCTAGGATGCTACTATGCAGGACAACCGACTTTTATATTGCATTTTGCTGAAAAACAAACATTAAAGACTGACTGCCTATTTGTACATTGTTGACACCCTCTTGTGCAGTACTCACTTGTGAAAACAACCCTACATTTTTCAAAACTGCTCTCTTCAGCTTTTCACGTCTGCAAACCTTTTAAGGAAACAATATTCCCAATACCCACTTGGTCTGATAAGGGGATTCATGCAGACGGTAGTATGTAGTACCCACCCTACATTGGCATGCTCATACCATCAGCTATGTGATACCTCGAGAGAACACACACTGTCTACTATACTGCGCACTGAATGAGAATTTCAAAGGCTAACAGCTCAACTTGCACCAGGAATGCTCCTTTCATTGAGTCCAAAAGGAGATCGTTCCTACTGATTCCCTGCAATAGCACTATGCACATGTTCCACATTACTGGGGGATTTATATGTTTAAGGGGCCTTTCAGTAAAGAGCAGATGAGCTCATGCTATAAATGTTTTTGTCTAATCCATATATCGTGTTGTCTTTCTTCTTACACCAAATGTTCACTTTGCACCTGTCCATACGTCTTTCTTCACTCTTCCACCCCCCTCTGGTGCTGAAGAAAGCCATTTTATACACTTCAGAAGACAGTTTGGTTTCAAACAACAAGTTCTCTTAATCAGAGGGTGGATGTCTCTTCTGTATTCTACACCTGATACCTACTTTAAAATTCATAGAATTAAAATGTAATTGTGGGCTATGTTCTGAAAATAGATTAATTTTTTCCCCAACATATACATATTGCCAAAGGAGTCTGTATTCTGGATGTGAATATTCTGAAGAAAGGCTCTTCTTTTCACTAGGCATCAGCTGGTTGGGAACTTTTTGGACTGGGGGACATGGTATGGCGAATGTTAGGGCATGTACATTTACAGGCAACCCCCGCTTAGCGCTCCTAATTGGTTCCGGAAAAACCGAGCTGTAAGTGAAACAGCGTCAAGCAAACCCATTTCCCCATAGGATTTAATGTAAATAAAGAGAATTGGTTCTGCACCACCCGCCAACCCAGACCTGCACTCGTGCAGCTCTGCCCTGGGCCCTGCCAGCCCGGGCCCTGCGCTCCTGCTGGCCTTGGCCAGGCCTCTCCCAGCAAGGCACCATGCGGGCTGTGCCAGGGAAGGCATCAGCTCCTTCCAGCCTCAATGTTCCCCTGCCACAATGGCCTCTGCTGGCCTGCACCCACCAGCCACCAGTGCACCTGCACACAGCCCCAGCCACCCTGCCCATGGAGCCTTAGTCGGGGCTCTGGCGTGGGATAAGCAGTGGGGCCACCCACTGCCCACACCCCACTATGCCCAGTGGGGCCTCCCTCCAGGACACCTGGCACAGGGACAAGCTGCCACCACCAGATTGCTGCAGGCTCAGGGGTGGGGGAGCTCTGTGGGCTTGGCTTGCACTGGCTCAGGCCCTGCACTCCTGATGCCCCGCTGGCCCAGTCCTGTATGCATGCCCCCCATCCGCCCCGTCTTGCTGCTGCTGCTGCTCCTCTGCTCCTGGGCTCCAAGCTCATGGGCCCCACCCTCCCCTTCTCACTGCTACCGCTCCTCCCCACCCGCTCCAGCACCACATGCCAGAGCAGTCTCCGGGCTGCTGCCACCCTTCCCTGGGCTCCCGCTGGCTGCCACTCACCACTTCCCTCGCCACCACTGCCACTGCTTCTTCCCACGCCTGCGCTGAGCGTTATAGTAAAACTAGGTAGGTATTTTAAATGAGCGTTAAAACAAAACCATGGTAAGTGAAACAGTGTTAAGTGAGGGTTGCCTGCATACTGTCTCTCAGAAAGCTTCCCTTACTCCTATAGAGTCCTGCAGCATGGACTCTGCCTGCTGCCAGGAGAGTTGAGATTGGGGTGCCTGCCTCCTATCATGGATCCTGACAGTAGCCTGAGGTTTTGTGTTTTTGCTGTCTGCAAGTGTGTCTGCTCAGAGTTCCACTGATTTTGAAAGAAAAACCACCCCAAGCATTCACGTACTCCGATGACTAAAGACTAGATGGATAGAAGATCAAGAAAAACTCCTTTAACAACTGCTTCCCTTGTTAGGAGTCTCAGCTGAGAAAACAAAAATGGGGGTCAGGTTGATCAATGCTGTACTAGGTCCTCAGCTCACCACAGAGTGATTTATATCTATTCCTTTTTTTTTAAGAATAAATCTGAATCTCATGTATTCACCACAGACATGAAACCCTGAGTTTGAAACCATAAATTCTTTGGTGCCTGAAACTAGGCCCAGGTATGATGGTAATTTAAATTAGGCACTTTGAAATGCTCACCAGTCCTTTCACACCTGCCCCCAGCTTCATGCTTTATGGGCCAGATTCTTTTCTACCTATTGGGCACCTGTTTGTTAGGTGCCTAAGTGGGTTTTTCTTCCATCCTGTTCAAGCCCCTGAAAATCCATTAATGCATCTACTTGTATAACACACTATCCCTGACTCTTAGGACCGAGCTACAACGCAGCAAGGAGCAGGACCCACTTACCACTTAGATACCGGGAGTTTTTCAAGGACTTGGGCAGGGTGAAATAAATTTGTGCTTAGGCATCTAAGTCCACTTAACTCACCTAATGTGTTAGAACAGTGGTGTTCAACTCATCTGACCTGATCTGGAGCATGGGGTTGAGCTGCTGTGGGCCATAGGATTCCCTGTTAGTTCAGAAATATTGCAGCAGGAGGAACAGTGGTAGGGAGCCATAGGAATGAGTGCTGCCACCACTACCACCCACAGAAACTACCCAGAAGGCCTGTGCCTAGCTCTGTGCTGTCAGGGCTGTGCTGCTATCAGAACCTGAGGTAGGTCGTTTAAAGCTAGCTCAGATTCAGCTGTATAAGTTGTAGTCATTGCAGTGTAGACATACCCTTAGGCAAGTTTGAAAATGTCAACCTGCATGCTGTTTATTTCCTCTCTTATAACAAAGCTGCATTTGCCAGGCAGTAAGAATACCCAGCCCATCACAGGGCAAGTATGCAAACCAGTGCAACCTACTGCATGCTGGAATACAGTATCAATGCTGTACTAGGTTCAGTGCAATGTGGCAGTTATGGAAAATATATGCAGCACATATTTTTTTTCAAACAGTTAAAATACCAGATGTTAGGAATATTCTTGTCCTTTAAGTATATAAAATACCAGGGCCTGCCCAGTTAAGCTGTGATTAGAGCATCATACTTCCATACAATAGATTCTGGTACGGTTTTTAAGTCTGGTCTTTTGTTTTTTGGTATGGAGTCCTTTATACCCTTGACATTGTATTACGGCTGAGCTAAGAACAATATTAATAGGTTTTCAAAGGATCCCAATTGTGTCATGGCTAAAGACGGTCACTTGGATTTGGGAAGGAAGTTTTCCCTTTTATTCCCTCAAATTAGAGTAGAAGTTACTCTAACAAATTGAAACCCTATTCCCAAACCAGCTTCTTCTGTGGCTTTGATCCAGTATCAGAAATAATTTCTTTTTTTGTGGCAGAGGAAGCATCATGAGGTCAGCTGGAGAGCTGAGGGGGGCTGCTTGTTCTTTGGTTTGAAATGTGACTTCAGTTGGTGTAACTATTGTGAAATTGTCAGTCGTGCAGGTGAGTTTTGCTAGGAAAAATATTTAGAACTACAGTAGATTAAAACCCGTTGGGTTAAGAGGGAGTGGTGTCTCCATTTTTGTCTAAGAAACCATTCACTAGGACACAGAAGACCTGGCTTAATTCTTTCCTCTGCCTGAAGGGTTTTGAGTATCCTAATTGCATGGTCTCTGGTGTCTGAGGTGATCCCTCCTGCTGATGCTATTCTACCTTCGTGGATAAATGAATTATTCATTGCACCAGAGACTGATTCAGCTAGCACTTGACATTCATTGGGCACGTCAACATGAGACGCCACTCTGCAGTCGTTACTGAACATTTATTTAGTACTTGTATTAGCAAGTACTAAATACATGTGCTGTAATGGGAGTTACTGTGCAGGAGTGCTGGTGAACATTTTTTAGGTGACACTACTGTGCAGTAGCCTAATAATACTGTATTAATGCTGTTTGTGCTGTGACACGCTACTACACAGTGTTATTAGGCTCCTGTGTAGTCAGGGTCTTGTGTAGATGTACCCACTGAGAAGGGAGAGACATTGGTTCAAATCCCTTCTCTACTTCTGACAGAGTAGCTTTGAACTTGAGTCTTCCATATCTCTCACTACTACTATTTTTTACTACTCTCTCTCTGCCTCAATTAACATGGATTAAGTAATAAGGGGAGAAGCCCTGTGTGACAGACTGCAGGAAATCTAGACCTGTGACTACCTAATAGTATGGTGGTTGAGTCTCTCACTGGAAATTTAGAAGACATGAGTTCAAATCTCTTTATGTAGCAAAGGGAATTGAACCCATGCTGAACATCCTAAGCACTGGGCTCTTGGATACAAGGTGAGAGTAAGAGTAATGCCTTCTCATCTGGCAGCCTGGTGAATTTTTCCTTCCTTTTATTACAAGTGCCATTAACAAAATATTTCCTTGCTGTTCAAACTGATGAGATTCCATTTGAGATGAAATATGACACGTAAGTTTTTCTTTTTGTTGAAAAATACCAAAAAAATGATTTCTGTTCAATCTGAACTGACCTTTTTATTCTATTGATTCAATGGCTAAACTGAAAATATCAATTATTTGCATAGTTCTGACAGCTTGACCTAAGAAAGAAGAAATCTTTCACATCCCTAATTTATGCAAGATTTTTCTAGTTTCAGGCCACAATGTCACGAGAACATTTTGCAAGATTTTGAATTAAATGAGCTGTTTTAACAAGAGAATGTTATTTTCTCTACAAATAGCATCTGCTACTTAGATAGCTCAGCTACCATTCCTGCTATGTGGTATTTTCCAGCAGGGGCTGAGGAATTGCACACAGCAGACAGATGCAGAGACATAATCAAGCCTAGAATTACACGGATGAGAATTTTTCAATGATGTATCTATTCCTCTGCTGCCTGTCCTCTTGCACCAGCTGTTCTAATTTCCCAAATGGCAAACCTCCTGCAACAGAATGTGGAGGACATATGGAAGGTAGCCTTTCCACAGACATAGGATTATAATTAGGCACCTAAATCCATATTAAGGCATTTAATAATGGCCTGATTTTTCACAAGTGATTCAGTAGTATTTCTGTAGTAGATGTGGTTTCCTGGTCCTTCTGAAAACACTCAATTCAGGTAACTAAATATGCAGATTTGTGCTCTTTCATTTAAACTGAGACTATCTTAATAAAACAATACAGCAGGGTAACTAACCTCCCTTATGAGGGGGGACTGTACTTTGGTGAACAGATCATGGAAGTAGGAAGCAGAAGACGTGTCTGTTCCCAGATTTGCTCCTGACTTACTGCAAGAACTTGTGCAAACCATAGCTCTGAACTGTCCATGCACCTGAAATGTACTGTTTAACTGAAGAGTATGATTGTCACCTTTTATATCCATTGGCAAAAGATTTTGTTGCATCTGTGAACAGATACCCTCATCATGGTTTCCTTTTTTATTTTTCATATAGCCCTTCTCTTCCATGTAGACATATCACAGATGTTTTTTTAGGTGTACATTAGAAATGTTGCCTGGAATGTATTACTCATAAATCAGAAATAGTTTTCAAGTAAATCTGATCATATCTTTCTTGTGTTATCAACAAATGAGAAAAATCCATTTCAAGGTTAGCCGGACCTGTTTATTGGTAGTGATCAGTCATGAGATTGAAGTAATAGTTTAATTTCCCCCTCTTTCCTAAAGAAATGGTATTGTTCCCTTTCTTGTTAATATAGTATCAGCCCTATTATGCTATCAGACTAAAAATACAGTGAACCATCTGTAAGATTGTAGATTTCTGACATAAGAAAAAAGTCCATAACAGTCATATTCTTAGGCCTCCTATTGTTCTGTTTGCTCCTTATTGTTTAACAGATTCCTGCTCATGAATTATCACTCCTAAGGCCTGGTCTTCTGTTTCTTCCGCACTTAAACTCTTACTGACGTCCATGTGAATTTGCATTGTGCAGAAATTTTAGGCTCAGATCCTTGGCTGGCAGTGCAATTCTTAGTAAGTAAAAAAGTTATTCTTAGGAAAATATAAATCTTAAATACGTAAAATCCTATTTGAAAGGTTGAGGTTGCAAAGATGAAAAGGAAGGAATTTAATGGATGTATATATTATTCTGTCATTCCGATGCGTTCTGAAGTTCAGAGACACTCCAGACTTTAAATGATTAACTGGCATTTCCAGACTACCAGCCAAATGAAAGTTGAGCAGAACACGAAGATACGTCTGCCGTCCTCAAAAGATTAATGAGCCAGACATGCTTTTGAAACCTCTGAAATTAATTTTGGAGTTTGCTTATTAAAATAATATTTCTTTTACTAGACAAAATATATATGCTTGCAGTGCTTTTGCAGTAGTTTCAAGATGGATTTAAAAAGCTACATTCCAGAGATACTGAGCCAGATCCTGCTATCTTTATGCAGCCAAGACTCCCACTGAAGTCGGGGAAGCCCCAAGAAAAACATAGGTAAAGGAAAAACCATCTGGTATCAATCAGTACCCGGGGCTAAAGTAAATGGCCCAGTCCCTCAGCTATGGTAATTAGTGTAAGTACTGGCCCACTGGAATTTCTGCCTGTGAAAGAAGTGGCCTTGTTTGCGTCAGTGGCTCTCTTAGCCGTCCAGGGCTAGCTTGTTTGTTTATTCGTTGGAGTGGTGAAAGGTTCCTCATTCTGGTTTTGGAACTCAATAATGTAATGCTGCTTTCCTTTCTTATGCCTAATGGGCGTATTATTTATTTAGACTCCCTGTAATAAAGACACCATTGTGCCGAGTGTTGTGAGAGAAAGCAGAGCCGGGCTCTGTCCTTGCTGTGTAACTGTATCAACACACCAACAGAAGCCTTTATTTATTTATTTTTCGTGGCCCACAAAGAAGAGAGTGCATACCTGATGACAAAAGCACATGGCAGCTGTTGTTATTGCTCTTCAGGTGGGTGCTTGTCTCCTGGGAACCAGAACATCTTTCTCTCTCTCTTTGCTTGCTACACTTTTTATGGTGCCTGGAAAAAAAAGGCCACATCCAGACAAGCGTGACTGTGCAGTATGTGGCACTGCAGACACATCTGCGGCACCACGTACCTCACATTCAGTTGTCCTCCGTGCTGAAAAGTAGCAGTACACCACTACTGTTTGGGGTTTTTTTTTTTAACCCCTGGATATCCAGAGGTCAAAAAAACCCACAGAAATAAAAGGCGGAGCAGCACACATGGGGACAGTGTGCGTTATTCAAAACCTGGCTGGCCAGAGCAGGATCGCTACTGCTGCAGCCCCAGGAGGCCCTCAGGATCCCAGGTAAGGCTGCTGGGTCCATCCCAGTGCTGGTCCCAGCCTCCCCTGCCCCACCGGGGTAACTAGCTGGACACCAGAGGGCACATGGCACAGGCATTCCCTGGCGTCAGAGACAGCTAGTGGCAGCACAAGGTGTGCTGTTCCTGCTAGGTGTCACTGGGGAACCAAATGTCTACACACTTGTGGATGTGGCCATAGATCTGAGTTTCCTGGAGTCTGTGTTTTATTAAAATTTTGCACTAGTGTTTCTTATCAGTACTTCACTGCAGCTATGATTCCTGATTCAGTCTTCTGAATGCAATAACAATTCCCATTTGGGTCCCAGCCCATATATTAATGATCTGTAGAAGAAATGAAAGAGAACAACAGAAATTAAGGCACTGGCAGTTTCCCAAAACTGGATGGCTGTTTTGTCTATGCTTTTTACCTAAGAGTAGCACAAACCTTCTTCACTGTAACATATTTCTATAGAAGTCAATAGGAGGTTGTTTTTTTACTTGAGTGTTTTTAAATGAATGGGGCCTGCATTGGACCTTAAGGTGCATTAGTCAATAGGAGGTTGTTTTTTTACTTGAGTGTTTTTAAATGAATGGGGCCTGCATTGGACCTTAAGGTGCATTTTAAACTGGTATAATTGTTGGTGCATGAATGATCATATCACAACTCCTGGTATCTTCAGTACATCTCATACGATTGTACTGGAGAGATCAGGAATTAGAGAGGACCATGGATTCATCTGTGTTTAATAGCTGATCTTATTTTTATACTTGAAGGAAAGCACAGGTACAAGGCCACAAGTGTAGCTACACTGACTTCAGTCTAATGTGAATGTAAATTGATGTAGCTACATTGAGGTCAGCTCTGCCCTTTTACATTAGCTGAGGATTGACACACACAGGGTCTAAAGGTTTCCATCCAGTTACAAAGGGACAGATTTTCAGAGGTCTTGTATTACGACAATTTTGCAAGTAAAATACTGCTCTCAGGGTGGCTTTGGTGCATAAATAAAATATACTTGTATAAACTACATTGTTCCTTTATTCAGCCAGTGAGGTTTGCACGTGTAAACTCCATCGTTTTGTGTTTGCAGTTATATACGTGTACATGATGGCATGCAGAGCTCGTCCTGAAAGCGTTAGCTCTAGAAGGGAAGAAATGCGTGACTCTTAGTGAGAAAAATCTCTCTCTCTTTCTGTCAGCTCATTACCCAATAGCATCAGCTTGGTCTCTTGGTCCATGTGTAGATGAAACGAGGGGCATGTGTACATGATACTTTAAAGCGGGCTAAATGCTTTTGCACCACTTTAATGGTGTCGGTGTTTGCACATGTCAGTGGCGTATTGCACATTAAATACAGCTGCTGTAGCAAATTCAGCAGCGTAATACTCCTTAAATGACTTGGGGCGCAGCAAACTAAAATGACTTGGGGCACAGCAAACTAAAACTCCTTGGAGTTTTAGTTTGCTGCCCCTACAGCCGTAGAGCAAAACACTGGGCTCCATGCCGCTCAAGTGCTGCACAGAAAGCCCTGGAGGCCGCCTGGCAGGAGCCTGGGAAGGGAGGCTCCGCCCAAGAAAAGTGGCAACCTGATTTAAATCCCCCCCTTCCCCGAGCCTGCCTGAGCTGTGTGGGGGCCCAGTGCTTCCCTCTGCAGCTGCGGTGTCCCCTGGGACTGCTGTCACATAATGATAGCTCTGCTGGATAGACTTGTCAAATGTAGAAGGACACATACCTACAGAATGCCTCACCTTTTGAAGTTCTGTGCTACAAAATGAAGAGTCT
>NW_017729011.1:26945225-26957479 GCF_001723915.1 Gavialis gangeticus
TCTCTTGGTCCATGTGTAGATGAAACGAGGGGCATGTGTACATGATACTTTAAAGCGGGCTAAATGCTTTTGCACCACTTTAATGGTGTCGGTGTTTGCACATGTCAGTGGCGTATTGCACATTAAATACAGCTGCTGTAGCAAATTCAGCAGCGTAATACTCCTTAAATGACTTGGGGCGCAGCAAACTAAAATGACTTGGGGCACAGCAAACTAAAACTCCTTGGAGTTTTAGTTTGCTGCCCCTACAGCCGTAGAGCAAAACACTGGGCTCCATGCCGCTCAAGTGCTGCACAGAAAGCCCTGGAGGCCGCCTGGCAGGAGCCTGGGAAGGGAGGCTCCGCCCAAGAAAAGTGGCAACCTGATTTAAATCCCCCCCTTCCCCGAGCCTGCCTGAGCTGTGTGGGGGCCCAGTGCTTCCCTCTGCAGCTGCGGTGTCCCCTGGGACTGCTGTCACATAATGATAGCTCTGCTGGATAGACTTGTCAAATGTAGAAGGACACATACCTACAGAATGCCTCATCTTTTGAAGTTCTGTGCTACAAAATGAAGAGTCTCATGTGAGACTCTGGGAACTGTGAAAGTGGGGAAAATTAAAGTATCTAAAAATTGCAACAAATAATTAGAGCAACCACAATCTGTAATTTCAAAGCCATCTGGGCAGCTCAAAACCCTTCATTCAGGCACTTTTCTGACTCTATGCCCATGGCATTATGAAGGATAAACTTATCCTCACCCATTCCAAATACTGATGCATGTATGCAGAGTATACATCCAGCTGTGTAAATAATTTTTAATGGAATGGGGCACTTTCTCCCTACAGCTGTTATCTGATTAGTTGTATCCACAGTTATATATCCACTGAGTCACCATTTAAGCAGGTTATACAAATTATTATTTTGAGCATCCTTCATAAACCAGTCCATCCCATCTGTGTTTTCTGAATTTCCTTTAAATTGTTGGCATCTTTCTTGTAACATGGCTGTCAGAACTGTATATTCTGCTCTAGTAGTGTTCTCACTAGGTGCAAGTCTGATTTGCCAAATTGTATTAGTTCTGTTGGCTGCAATGCTGGGAAATCACAGGAATCCAACACATTCTGAACTTGATTCAGAGTTAGATGCTCTGAGATGCAATTTAATAAATTTTCTTAATCTTCTAATTCCCTGATGAATTAAACAAATGACTTTTTGTGACATCCTTAAACTTCATAAAATACTCTATCACAGCTCTTTTCTCAAATCTGCACTATTCACAATTGCATACTTACTTCTTGAATTATAAATAGTAAAATAAGGCACTCTAGTTATAATCTTTTTACTTTTTGTAACTGCTAAGGTTTAGCTGCAGGGCCACTGTTCAAATACCAGACACAGTTCTTATAACTTACATATGAGCAGCCCATTTAGGTGAAATCATTCAAGTATGAGTGAGCTAAGATCCCTGATTTCAGTAGTACTGAAACTGTATGTGCTTAGATGGAAACATGGGAAACTTGTTTGATTATAATTTATTTAATTTTCTACTGGGACTTTGAAATATGACTTGATTGTTCATACTTAAAGATCCATGAACAACTTTAATACCAGAAAACTATTTAAATGACTCAAGGAATTAGGCAGCAGGTAAAAGTGTTCATGTTTTGGAATAATAAACCAATGCCACATTTTTTAAAATGGGATGCTTTCAGATAATCTGCTTTTAAAAGAATGTGAATAGGAATTGGAGACAAAGAAAAAATATTTACAGACTTTTAAAAAATCATTAATATTCTGTTCTGTTCAACATAGGTTCCTTCCCCACATTTATTATCATAAGGCTTGGGAAGCATTTTGCTTTGGGAAGGCTTTTTAAAAGCTGTATGTTTATACTGGAGAAGGCAACCCAGAGAAGTGCACCTTTACGTTTGGACTGTGATGAAGTCTGTGATGATCCTTCCTGTCTGAGGGAGTTCATTCAAAAGAATCTGACTGAACTGTAGGAGATCTCTCTCTTATGGGCAAGTTCTTTTCTTGTAGAGAACCACAGAGCCAGAGGAGAGGCATTTTTGAGACTGGTCTTCATCCTGGGACTTTAAGTGACCTTCTGGGACAGAACAGGTGACAGATTAGTTTTTCTATACATTTCAAACTCCAAGTTTGTATACTCAGTGACACACATGTGCATGGATAACTCTGATCTAAGATGAGCCATCTATGCACGGGGTTAGTAAAGGAAAGCAGCATTGTCTACTGGAAGTCAAAACGTTTTTATTTTCAGCTTTGATTTGCTCTGACCTTTTCTTGTTTTTGCTCTTTGTTTTGTCTGTTTAGACCTTAAGCCACTCAGGGGCAGGGAGCATCTCTGTGTTTGTGCAGAGGGTAGCAAATGGGCTCTAATCTCAACTGAGGCAGGTATGCGCTAGTCCAGTATCAGTCTCTCTGCTTTCACTTTAGTTAACGTGGTGGAGTAGAATTTTGTATGTGTTTGAATATATCTTATTGGGGACAAATTCTGAAACACTTACTCGCCCAGCATCGCCATTGGAGTTTTGTCTGGGGAAAGCATGAATAAAGACAGCGTGAATAAGGACCTTTGGCTCATGATGCTTTTGCAAAGCTTGGTATAACAACTGAGACTTAACATTGCCTTTTATCTACAAGATCCTTTAATAACACTAATTAATATAAAATGTTGAATGAATTTGCCATATTCCTGCCCTAAAACTGTGACGAAGTAGTAGAAAAGTAAGTGTGTCTGTGTTATCAGTGTTTCAATCCTCTGCCCTACTAACTAGGTCGCGAACTGTGTAAGTGACATCTGTCACAAGCAATTGTTTCCTGGCAGTAGGGTTCTGCTCCTGCCAGGCTGTTACTATTTGGATGGTCTTGAAAAAACAAGGAAATAATTTTTATTTTTACTTTGTATTTATTTCATCACTGACCCCATTCTTTAAACCAGTATTTTAAATAGCCATATGTAACACAGTGATGCCAACTAATGAAAATGGCATTTTAGGGTAACATCTACCCTGACAGATTGAAGGCTTTCATGAAAAACATTTGGTGTTTTGTGTCTGTTGTATTTCACTTTTTTTGATTTCCACTTTCTTGAGCATACATTAAAACAGGCTGCACTGCTAGGCATTCATAAGATTACAAGTGCAATGGGAAAAGGAAGGATCTTGAAGAGAGTGTTTACTGGATGATTTTTTCCATTTATTTTGCCAATATCTTCTTGTTAAGTTCTTTACCTGTTCATTGAATAACTGACATAACAGTCAAGGCAGATGTGCTTTTCACTGTATCGTGAATTTAAAAGTTGCTTCATAATGCTGGCTTTAATGGGAACCATCCAGTTGGTTGCATTTTGAGCTGAAGAAGAAGACAACTCCCAGCATTCTGGGGAGTTGCTGTGACAATGCTTATCTGATATATCTAGATCGGGGCTGGCCAACCTGCAGCTCCACATCTGGCTCTTCAGAAGTTAACAAGCGTCTCCTTGAACCTTTGCACAAGCACACGGTGACCAGCTTCCAAATGGGCCAAGATTCCAGCTTCCAAGATTCAAAGAGACGGATATTAACTTCTGAAGATCTGCAAGTGGCTCCGGAGATGCAGGTTGGCTACCCCTGATGTAGAACTAAGCAGAAGTAACCTCTATAGAGAAAGTAAAGAAGTATTATTATATAAAGTGCTAATGGACTCTAAGTACATCACTGTCACATATTCTGTATGTTTCTACAAATGACGGTGAGTGTTACTAGGAGTTCCATGTATACAGTGTGAGCACAGAATGCATAACAGTGGAGTGTAATTCAAATAAATCTATACTGTAGACTGGAAAGGCAGGGTGTGGTCTGGACTATTAATTGTTATTTTCCTACTGCCGTCCCGCCTTGTGCTGTGATTCTATTAGTGTTCACAAATTAAGCATGCATTCAGGACCAGATTAATGCCTAGGCAAACTAGGCACATGCCTAGGGCTGTAAGTGAAGAAGGGGCCCAGTTGTACATATTTTACATATTATAATTATTGAGTAAAAAATAGGAATATAAAAAAGCCATCTTCAACTGGGGGCCTATGAGTTTTGTTTGCTTAGGGCCTGCTAAAGGGTTAATCTGGCCTTGCATGCATTGTTTCCATTTGCATTTTTTATCACAAAATGTGTAAAATTTAGTGTTTTCTAAAGTACCAGCTGGAACTATGTAAGGGCTACTCAAGATTGCAGCTTTAATTGGAAACAAGAGGTAAGTTTCTGTAGCATTCATTAATATGAGGGGAAAAGCTTGGAAACACGATGCAAATGCACACTAAAGGATTAGAAGGCCAATAAAAAGAACCTAGTATGTATTGTGATTACAAAATCTTTTTTTTTTTCAAGCATGTCTTATGATTTTGGGGGGCCTGGGCCATGAGTTTTGTATGCTTGGAGTTACCAACACTGAGCATGGTTGATGAAAGCTGGTAACTACCCTGACACAAGATGCTGGCACATTTTTGTAGGAGCTGGCCAACAGCGAACCTGTCTGTCCTAGGAAGTCATTCTTTTCTTCGTGCCCTAGATTACTATAGCATTGTATCCCAGAAAGGGCTGAATTTCTGGGGTGTGTGAAGTGTTACTATGCAGCTCTTACCAACTTGTTTTGCAGGTAATACTTGCAAAGCACTGCCATTCTTGGTTGAAAACTGTTACGGAAATGCACAATAGTTTACTAAGTTTTTCTTTATGAAACAATTGTTTGCTGTATTTTTTTTGTCTGCATATTAGCTTAATGTTGTTGTTGGCCAGGGCTGTCCCTGTACTTAAAGCAAAGCTTCCATTCATTCCACTGGTGCCAGCGTACATATTACACAGTCCCGTACCAGCAGAACTACTTCCATCCACCCATGAATTCACTTTGAACCACTATCCTTCCCATGGGTTCTACCTGCAAAAATAAGTTGTGATTTGATGCTGAGACTCCAAAGGCAGAAAAGTTAGATATTTTATTCAATTTGAGTACTGATATGGAGCCTCCTTAACTGTAGTTTCTAAAGTCTTTACATCTGTGAAGTAAGGAAGTTCTGTTATTCTTGTTGTTATGTGTAGGAAATGGGGAGGTGTTTGAAATCTGTAGAATTTTAGAAGTCTAGGTATCATTTAAAAACCTTGTCCAGAGACACAAAGGAGAGGATTTTAGGGTTATTTAGGAGCCATCCTTTTTCCCCTGACTGAGAAACCAGAAGAAGACAGATTTTAACATTATAGAATGGCAATTCCATAAAATCTTAGCTCTTTGCTGTTTCTAGCATTTGTCATGGTATAAAATACTCTTTTATTAGTCTTGAAGTGCCAGAATCTGATATGCTGCATATGTAAGTGATTGGAACGTGTGCTTCATGACTATTTCTGGGCATGGCATGGAGGTAATGTGGGACATGTCTTTTGTGTCTCTGAGGTTTTGACAAATTATCCATCTCTGTCACATGTACTTGAAAGCTATCAGTGCCAAGGAGGGGTATGGTATTTTCTAGGCAATCCCCTTCTCCCTCTTCCAAACAATAGTGCTAACTGGTGTTTCTGAATGTGTGGGTTTTCTATTAATCTATTGGGAGATATAATATGTGAGGTTTTTCGATTAAAGTAAATTTTTTCTCAAGCACACGTTACGAAGTACAGTATCCTCTTTTCATTATAGGGAAACAAGCAAATCCCATGTTCCTTAAGATGCTCTAATTCAAAACTTCTTTACTTACTTCCTTCTGGAGAAATCAAATATTCTACAACTGTTTGAGAAAACAGTCTTCAAAATAATGCCCTGCTTCCGAGTTGATCATTCAGTGATGCAATATGATCTTTATCAATTTGCTCTTAAATTACTGGTCAGCTAAATAAATAGTGGCCACTTGGATGAAAGTTGAATGTAGTCATAGTAGATTGTGCTATTGCTTATGTCTGTGTAAAAAAAATGCAGTTGCTTGCAGAAACACCTCAAACATTGTGGGAATGAATAAGCCCAGAATTATAATTAGGAGGCTCCTGCGTCCTCCTTCCACTCAACAGCCAGGCATTTTCAGAGGTCAGCATGATTTGCACATCCAAGGCTAAGTACAGACAGTCAAAAAGCCCAAGGCTGAATCAGTTCAGTCTTTACAGGTTAATTTAAGCAGCAGAGATTAAACTGAGAAACAACTCAACACACATTCACTTTTGATTCAGGAAATGCAGCCACATGCCTGCAGTGGCTCAGGCCAGAAGCTGGGGGGCAATAGAACATGCCTCTCTGGCATATATCCAGCATGGGCTGTGTTCGCTTCCTCTTCCTACTGCTCCCAAGGTCTCAGGGATTTGCAGTCCAGAATCACAGAAGCAGAACTCTGCAGGGTTGCTCATCACTTCCTCTTCCTGCTTCCAGGCGCCTGTGGAATTTGTAATCCACAGTTTAACCCCCCAGCTGGGGTTTGCAGGTGGGGGGGGCAGTCCCCATCTCTTCTCTTCCCTTCCCTTAAGCCCTTCTCTGCTGCAGCAGACAGTTCATCCCAGCCTAGGGCTGCAAGACATGCTGGGATGCCGGGGGACTCTGATTTAATTTAAACCAGGGAGGGGTCTGGGACAGAAGTTTCATAAACTGGTTTGACCCAAATCAGTTAAGTCTGAAACTACATTCAACCATGTTTATCTTAAACCAGTTTTAGCCATTTTGAAACTGGTTTATGTGCACTGAATTTCTGTTCTGTTACTGATTTAAACCAGTTTTTAGTGACTTAAACTGATTTATGTGCAACTTCTGTCCCTAGCCCACATGACCGACATCCTCTGCCTGCTTCTTCCGCTTATTAAACTGTAAACAGTACTCTGAACTTCTAGTGAGATGACTTCACCTTTACCTGCTTGGGGAATGTTAAAAACACAAACTAGATTACTCTAAAGAGCACTTTATTTTGGGGTTGAGTACCATACAAAAAATGTAAATCTAGCTGCAAATGAGCAGATTTGTTTCTCTAGGAGGTTTAAAAAGCATTCCCAGTTTTCCCTTGGGATTAGTTCATTTCACAATCTGAGTCTTGTTGCCTTCCTGTAATAAACCATTTGGCAGTTCAGATTCTGAAACAGTGACAGAGAGTTGGATATCTAGGGTATTGGATGGCCCAGCTAAAAATGGGTCTAAGATTCAGACTCTCTAAGATAGACTAAGAGCCTCTATGGCTTATTTAGTTCTGGAATAAAAATATTGTTGTCTGTCTTTTTTTGAGTGAAGAAACTCAATGATAGTGAGAAATAAGTTTTATTCCAGGAGTTCTGGGTTCCCAGTTGACATGACTTTAGGAAAAGACCCTAGCTGTATTCAACCCATACAGTTTTACAAACAGTAAATAAAAAAACAACCTTGTAAGCCCTACAGGGCAGCTACCATTGTTCCTGGACCTGCCAGTTGTAGCATATGGTTAATACAATCCCTTTTCTCTCTCCTATTTTGCTCACACCTCTGTTAAGGAGACACATCCAAATACTTCCTGTTGTGTATAATAATCAGCCCCCAACTGGTGGTGCTTTACTTGGCTGCCTTTGAATCCTCCCTGGGAATGAAGTCCTGCAACCAGAAAACTAAAGCCTCTGTTGCAAGGGTTTCTAGCTAGTCCTGTTGTAGGAACTTTTTAAGACAAAGTGCAACAGAGCTACACACTCCTGTTCACCAGCTATATTTGTGGGCCCTCTGGATGGGCTGACTACTTTTTTGTGGGAAATGTGATAGGAGATGTATGTACTAGATCCTAACCAGTATCCATTTTAGTTGTGTGCTTTGTTGTTATCTTAGGATGGGGCCTCACCTTTGTAGAGGCTCAGTCTGCACAGCAAAGTGCAAATAGCGTAAGAGTTAAGATCATTGATCAAATGGGTGGTCAGAAATGAAACCATAGTTAATAATTGATTAGCAAGATAATGAAATGTCCATGGCTGTTCTTTGCTTTCCTTGCCTTTCCAGCGCAACGTTAACACTATGCAAGGCGGAAGGGAATAAACCAAAGGGCAATTTTCACCTCCAAGGCAGATAAATTGCAGAGGAGAATGGTTTCAGCATCTGGATGGGCTTTATTCTCTTTGATCTGCATAGTACTGCCCTGCTTGCTGGAGACATCCCAGTCACATGGGTGTCTATATTTGTGCTCTGATGCGTTCTAATTAGAGCACTCTAGTATTGCTGCAGCGTCACATGTGTTAAGCTCCTGCAGGTTTAAAAATGGCTGCTGGGGTGCTTTAACTAAAACTTGTCAAATGAGCTTTAGTTAAAGCATCCCATGGCCATTATTAAATGGGCAGGGACTTAATACATGTGATGCTGTAGCATTTGAATTACAGTGGCTCTCCAGGAACCGCTTTAATTAAAACACCTCCCACCCTCTCCATGTACCTCCTAGGCAATCAGCTTAGGTAATCACCTCCTGGAACCTAAAAGATGTTTTGGATCCTGTTTTCAGGGTTTGTTATTCAGACTCTTTTATACCATTTCTACAGGCTGCAGTTGGAATGTTAGCTTTGTGTTTTTAAGAAGATAATTGAAAGGCATAAAATTATAACTAGCTTCTTGGAATCAGGTTCAGATCCTGGGAAGGTTGATTCAGCTCATTATTCACCAAAAGGAGCTTAATTTAATACAGACCTCGTGTGTGTAGATATTGTGGATGGCTCCATTTATCTATTCTTTCTCTCTTGAACAGACTAATCTCAGTGATACCTTTCCCTATCTTCTTTGTGTAGACACTGAAGGACAGAAAATGGAGGTTCAGCTTCTTTGCATTTACCTGTGCCCTATTTGATGTGAATCTGGCAAAAGCGATTGTTCAATTGATACAGGATCCAAATGATTCCTTCTTGATCTATGTGAGATTATAAATACTGGTGCTGTCCTGAAAGACAGAGCAATGGGTAATTACATGGACAGTGCCATGGAATGGGGTGCAGGCAGAATAAAAAGGGGGAACGAAGGCACTATGTTTTTCTATTGACCCAACTACCCAGTGAGGAGAAATGCGGTTCTCTCATGACCCCCTGTACATCTGCTGCTTGAATCCATTTGCCACCAAAGAGAGCTTTACTGGTCCTGCCAACAGGAAAGCGGATCAAGAAGCAGGAAACACTTGGAAACTACTGAAACCACATTTTGAACTGTTTAGTCTAGTGTTCAAGAGCGAGGCTAACATTAGGGGCATATGATTAGAAGGGGGCTTCACACACTTGGGAAAGAGGCCGTTGGTGATAAGGCACAGTCCTTTTCACTGGAAATATGAAAATTGCAGATGATTGAACTAAGTTCCCAAGGTCCAAAGGAAATTTAGCACAAAAAAAAAGAAACTTCAGAAAACTGAAATATTCCTTTTCCTGGAATACTAGAACCTAGGGAACAGTCTTGTAAATAAGGTAGAGAAAGCTTATCTGATGGGGCTTTCTACTTCTTTGCCAATATAAGGCAGAGAGTCTACCTCATGCAAATGCAGGAGCTCTGATTCCAGTCTTTAATCACTGGTGGCATTGCCTGTCTGTGGGGATAGCCTTAAATCTGGGAATATCCATTTGTTTGCAGGGTAAAGAGAAGTCAAACACATGATAATTGTAGAAGATAAGTAGGTTTGGCAACAAGAGGCAGATTACATAGGAAATAGTTAACCTGGTATAAGTACACAAAAAGAACTAGAACTTAGTGTTATGGGTAAAGGTAGGGAGAAGGCACGGCAGGGTGGCACTTCACAGACTAGCTCATTCACAGCCATGAGCTTTCATAGGCTACAGTCTACTTTACAGACTTTCATTGCAGCATCTGACAACCTATGAATGTTTATGCCTCTGAACAAGTTAGTCTATAAGGTACCATCCTGCCCTGCTTCCCACCTAACCTCAACCTAACATGACTAACTACCTCTCCATACTCATGGGTAAAATAGAAATAAAAGACAAGGTAGGAATAATTGCTATGTGTATTTGGGATGAAACTTTCCATGAAACAGGTTAAAAAGAGATCCATGCCCAAGGGAACTCAGGGGCTGGTTGCACTGCTGATTAAACAAACACACATTGTTTGATGTGGCTGGAGGCTCAGAGCCCAATATTGGGGTCCTTTAGCACAGGAGTCGGCAACGTTTTGGGCAGAGCGTCAAAAGCATCCGCAACCTCGATGTAAGAGGTAACCTTGTAAGATGTTGGTGTGCCAGGGCCAGACAGCAGTGGAGCTGTGAAGTGCTTGATTCTTGTGGCAGCGCAGCCCCAGCCCCATCCCTGATCTGTGAGTGCCAAGCAAAGTGCCTTTGCATGCCATGCTCTGGCACATATGCCAGGGGTTGCCTATGCCTCCTGTAGCACCTTGTATCTGGGATCTGCAATTCTAAGGCCTGGATGAGGGATACCCCTACCATAAGCAACTCCTCTGGCAGGCAAAAAGATGGTTTTGCAGACCCCCTACAGATTCCTGCCTCAGGAGCAGGGAGGTGGAGTATGGGGTGTGTGTGTGGGGGGGGTTCTTTCATGAGTTGATTTGCACACTATGTGAATGTAAGATTTTCATTATGTATGTATACCTAGAGGTTCTGAAAAATAGGATACATAACCTGCCTTTAGCTTACTTTTCTCCCTTTTTGCAAGACTTGAGTGAAAAACCAAGCAACACTTATTCCCTGTATGAAATAAACCTGTATTTCCCAAACCCATTTCCTCCCAGAATGTACTTGGTGCTGCCTGTTTGTCATTGCAAAAATTAAATAGGTATTCAGTTGCTGACATAATTATTTACAGCCTGCTATCGTTATATCTAGGAAATATTTTCATAGTAGATGTAACTAAGTGGAATAGCTTGTTTCAGCAGAAGCCGGTGATAACAGTATATAGCAAGAGATTAAGCATAAATGATTATGCAGTTTACAGAGCTGAGGGAGATGGGAAAATCCATTCCTTTGACAAATATTGCACTCTGGTTCCAGTATATTATATTATGGGCCTTCCATGTTTATGCTTAGTTGTTTTATCCTGAATGTTTGGTGGCCATCAGACATTATGTTAATTCCAAGAGCAATGATAATGAAGTACATCTGGATTAAAATACTGAAGATAGATGTTGGAAAGGGGTAGCTTCTATTCCTCATGTCAGAAGCAGTGAGATTGTGATCAGATTATTGTTTTTTACTAGGTATCAAATAGATGAATTGATGTTTTCTCATTGTCCTTAATATGTATATAAAGTGCAATGTAAGTGGTACATGATACTTGCATTTCATAGGTTTCCATTTGTCTTTAAAAAAGTCATTTATAGGTGAATACCAAATTATAGATTCATAGATTAATAGATGTAGGGTTGGAAGGGACCTTGTAAATCTTCTAGTCTGACCCCCTGCCCTGGGCAACAGAGAAAATTGGGCTCAAATGACCCCAGCCAGGTAAACGTCGAGCCTTCTCTTAAAGACCCCCAGGGTAGGAGCCATCACCACTTCCCTTAGAAGTTGGTTCCAGATCCTAGCCGTCCTGACTGTCAGTAGTGCCTTCTAATGTCTAGTCTAAATCTACTGTCTAGCAACTTATGGCCGTTATTTCTTGTTACTCTGGGAGGCGCTGGGGGGAACAAGGTCCCTCCCAAACCCCACTGGCCCCCCTAGTAAGTTTATAGACGGCCACCAGGTCCCCCCTCAGCCTTCTCTTGTGGAGGCTGAACAGGTTCAGGTCCCATAGCCTCTCCTCATAGGGTCTGCCCTGCAGTCCCCAGATCATGCGAGTGGCCCTCCTCTGGACCCTCTCAGTGCTGTCCACATCCCTCCTGAAGTGCAGTGCCCAGAACTGGACGCAGTACTCCAGCTGCGGCCTGACCAGTGCTGCATAGAGGGGAGGATCACCTCCTTGGACCTGCTCGAGATGCATCTGAGGATGCAGGACAAGGTACAGTTAGCCCTACTGCCTGTGTTCTCGCATTGTCGGCCCATGTCCATCTTGGAGTCAGTAATGACTCCAAGATCTCTTTCTGCCACTGTGCTTTCGAGAAGGGAGTTTCCCAGCGTATAGGTATGCTGCTGGTTCCTACTGCCCAAGTGCTGTACCCTGCACTTGTCAGTATTGAATCCCATCCTATTTTCATTTGCCCACCCTTGTAACCTCTCCAGGTCCTGCTGTAATCTGTCCTTCCCTTCCAGCATGCCCACCTCTCCCCAAATCTTGGTTTCGTCTGTGAATTTAAACAGGCTGCTCTTCACCCCATCGTCCAAGTCACTAATAAAGAAATTGAACAGTGTGGGCCCAAGGACCGAGCCCTGGGGGACCC
>NW_017729011.1:26962479-26965368 GCF_001723915.1 Gavialis gangeticus
TCCACCACCACTCTCTGAGTGCGACCCCTCAGCCAATTAGCAATCCATCTGACTGTGTAGGCATCAGTGCTGCAGTCACCTAGCTTTTTAATGAGAATGGGGTGGAAGACAGTGTCAAAGGCCTTCCTGAAGTCCAGAAAGATTACATCCACCGCGACACCTGCGTCCAGTGATTTTGTGACCTGATCGTAGAAGGCAATCGGGTTGGTCTGACAGGACCTGCCCCCAATTAAATCATGCTGGTGTGCCAGGGGCTTCCCCAGGATTGAAGTAATTATAATCCCCAGGACTGAAGTAATTAGACAAAGATTATCTTGTAGTCAGGGTACAGACTTGGAAGGATGGAGAGTTAGAGTCTCTTCCCAGTTACAGACTCTGTGATCTTAGGAAAATCATTTAGCCTCCCTTTGTCTCAGTTTCCACATCTGGAAAACTGGAATATTAGTACTTATGGGATTGTAGGGTTTAATTCATTGTCTTTATAGAATGCTTGGACAGCCTCAGAGAGAGAGAGGTTCTGTAGAAAGACAGAGTATTATGTGTTATTACCAGCAGTACATGCAAAATAAATCTTCAAGGAGATGCAGACAGGATACTTCCTCCAGCAGGTAGGGCTGTTATATCCAGTTCCCTAAACTATATAGACCAAGAATCCACCTCTCATTTGTCTCTCTTCATTCTGTCACTACAATCCCTACTTCGTTAAGGGTAACTTTGCTGTCAACCTTTATTCTGTTTTATGTATTCATCCCCCTGCTTCTTTATCTGACACCATTTCAAAGTCTGCTAACTATCACAAGCACAGTAATCTCAGGAGAAGCTGAACGCAGCATTTTGGGGGCATTCTCTCCAGATTCTGGATACTAGGGGCCAGATCCTATTCCAGCTATTAGGCACCTAAATGGGACCCTGTTCCACCTTGCTCAAGTGTGGAATGTTAGCGTGTCCGCTTCTGTAGCACGCCATCATCATAGCCTTGCAGCTACATCATAGAAAACCCGTGAGGAAGAGGGAGAGGAGGGCCCACCTACCTGTTTGCATTTACTGTTTTTCAGGGACTTGAGCAGGATGGAATAGGATCATATTTGGGCATCTGAGTCCACTTAAGGGCCTAATAGGTGGAACAGAATCTGGCCCAAGGGCTTTGGAACAAATTAAACAAGACACCATCAAGTGTTTCTCATGAAGCGGGTTGTTTGATGGGACAGGACTTTGGGACTGCAGTGAGGACAATGTGACTACTCAGGCATTGAAGTCACAGTTAATGAAGTTCAGAATACCCAGCTGAAAGCCCATTGAGGTCCATGGAAATGTTCTTATTAACTTTAATAGGCAAGGACCAACCCCTGTAATACAAAACTTAATGCCATGGCTTTAGTAGTTTCATAGTAATAATGGATTTCATGCAGCTGGGCTCTGCAATAAGAACAAAGACATAGGACTTTGATTGGAAAGCACTCTTGTTAAAGGAATTGGACACTAGGCATAATCTGGCCTGGGGAATATGTTTGTTTGTATCAGTCCCAATTTAGAGGGGAGAAATATGTTTCTGTTGTGATGATAGTTTGTCTGTGGCAAGTATAATTATAATATGGAGAAGCTGAAACCTGCAGCCTCCTCCTTGCTGTGCCTCTTGGACTGTAATGACAGAGCCAGTTGTTAAGTCTCTCCAAGCAGTTTTCTATTCTAGCTAAATAAAATATACACAGCTGCTAGAAAATTACTGTTCTGTAAAATCACCTGATCTCATTTCTCTGCATGCCAGCTCTTGCCCACAGACTTGAGAGGATTTTTTTACATTTTCCCAAATTCTAGTAAAAGTCTAGAACTGTTTCTACTCCAAGACCCTGCTTGTTACATTTAATGCATTGAATCTTGTTGTATTAGAAAATATTCTAGGCATCCTGGGATGCTGGGGGACTGTGAGTTCACTTGAATCTGGACGGGTTCTGGGACAGAAGTTCAATAAACCGATTTAACCTAAATCAGTTAAGCCTGATAGTACATCCATCCAAGTTTATTTTAAACCTGTTCTGACCATTTTGAAAGTGGTTTATGTGCACTGAACTTCTGTTGCGTTACAGATTTGAACTGGTTTCTGATCATTTATACCAGTCTGTGTGTCATTTCTGCCCCTAGCCCTAACGTATATGGGAATCATGCTTGTGGCATAGGAGAGCCAAGCACACACACAGTTCTTCTCTTCTTCCTTTTATCATGGTTTGTGTTCAGCCAAGCAGAAGGAAAGAAGTTCCTTGCCTCGACAGAGTGGAGACTTGCCAACTTAACCCTGTGACTGAGATGTGTTTTGCAAGAACAGCCTAACAGGCAAACTGACAGAGAACAGAACCCTAAGAGAAAGTGGTGCATGTGCCTTTTCTGTCCACTGCTGAGTGAATAAAATGAAGACCTGTATTTTGAAAATAACTATGAAATGACTTACTAGAAAGCCATGTAGGGAGTTGTGAGACTGGCTCAAATACTCATGCTTCTTTTTAGTTTAGACTAAGTTTATTTTAGTTTTGGGAGTAGCCATGGTCTCTTCTCTCAGTAATCCCCTCTGGGTTTCAGGCAGGTCTGGTAGGGGCATTTTCATAGCCTATGGATTTCCATGTTTCTTTTTAGTATCCCTGCTTACTGCACATGAACCTTCGGGCCCCGGGGGAGGCACACCTGGGCCAAGGGTTAGCGAGGACTTAGGGAGCTTCTGGAGGGGCTGGACATATTCAAGTCAGCCGGTCCGGATGATCTCCACCCTAGAGTTCTAAAGGAACTGGCCGAGGTCATTGCAGGTCCCCTGGCACGGCTTTACGAGCACTCGTGGTGCACTGGAGAGGTGCCGGAGGACTGGAAGAGGGCCAATGTGGTTCCAATCTTCAAAAAAGGGAG
>NW_017729011.1:26965967-26966954 GCF_001723915.1 Gavialis gangeticus
GGACCTGAACCTGTTCAGCCTCCACAAGAGAAGGCTGAGGGGGGATCTTGTGGCCTGTTACAAACTGGTCAGGGGGGATCAGAAGGCATTGGGGGAGTCACTGTTCCCCCGAGCACAGCCAGGAGTGACCAGGAACAACGGTCACAAGCTGGCAGAGGGTAGATTTAGGTTAGACATCAGAAGGCGCTATTTCACGGTCAGGGCGGCTAGGGTCTGGAACCAACTTCCAAGGGAGGTGGTGCAGGCTCCTACCCTGGGGGTTTTTAAGAAGAGGTTAGATGAACACCTTGCTGGGGTCATTTGACCCCAGTACTCTTTCCTGCCATGGCAGGGGGTCGGACTAGATGATCTTCTCAGGTCCCTTCCGACCCTAGAAACTATGAAACTATGAAACCACAGCATGGACCTGTAGCACTACCCCTATGTGGGTATCTACCTGTGTTTTCTTTTACTTGTATGCTTGAAGACTGAGACAAACTTCAAAAATCCTGAGCAGAGCCACTTCTGTGTTACTACCTTCCAGTGTGGTGTTCGACAGCCCAGGTGGTTTTGCAGTATAGCCCTGGTGTAATCAATACAGCCATGAACTTGTTGGATTTCTTTTAAAATGGCTGTGTCAATAAGGTGAGTGAACAAAAGATTTTAAAAGATATCATTGATAATTATGTTCAAGAGACCAAATTCTGTCTTCAGTCAGGGTAACATGAGATAACGGACTGGCGTTTGCCTGCAGACATCTCCTAAAATTGGGGATGAAAACAAAAGGTTCTGGACTACTCCTATTTGATCTCAAACACAATACCTCTTCAGTCCAGCCAGACCATTGTGCCTTCAGGTTAGCTAAAACCAAATAGGCTGTTGCAAGTTATAGTGTAGTCAGATAACATCTCCATAGTCAAGGGCTTTTAAAGATGCAGCATGTCAAACTGTCATTATAGTGTTCTTATAGTTGTATGGATTTCGGGGTAGTATACCAGTATGGGTGGG
>NW_017729011.1:26967079-26972090 GCF_001723915.1 Gavialis gangeticus
GGGGGGGGGGGGGGGGCAACATTCAGATCCATATAACTTTTAAAAGCACATTTTTAAAATGGAAAATCTGATTATCCTGTTTTACACTGTTTTTTGCAGCGTTCGCTTAAGCTGAGTTATAGTTGACTTACGAGCAGAGTCAGGACTAATAACTTGAATTATCCTTTTATTATTGACTATTTTATATCAGTAGTGTGTAAGGAAGATAAAGAAAATCTTTACAGGAAATCTGTGAGAGTAGCTGTGAGAGTCAGTCCCTTCATGGTAAAAGAATTTTTTTTCTGCAGCTGGGGTTTTCATCTGCATCCCTTCCCTGGTACTTGATAACAATATTTTGGTTCAGACCAAACTTGGCTAAATCTAAAAAATGTTTGTACATTTTTTTTTCAGTCAGAAATGTTGGGATCTTATTCTTTAAAAATGTTCTTGAGTATTTTCATTAATCTGTTCTAGTTGCCTTTAAAAGCAACACATGTAAATGACAGTAATTTAAAGAGTCAAATGAGCTGGATCAGAAACAGTAAGATGAGCTTGGGGAGGGAGATAGTGAGGCTAGAAGGGATGGAGTAGAAAAGATCTGAAGAAGATGGGAGTGTTTAGTAAGGAGCAATGGTACTTTTTTGGTTTTTTGAGACTGTTGGGCTTTTGTTGTGGTTTTTTTTTTTCTTTTTGGATGAGAAGCTTCTCCTGCTGAAGTCCTTTCAAGGTAAGGAATTGAAATAAATGTTCACTGCTCAGTACATAGGAGAATCAGATTAATGGAGGCCTGGAGAAATTTTTGAGGCCAAATAAGGAATGCTGATGAATTCAGGGACAATGGACAAGTGTGTTGTGGGTGGCTGCTCTGATTAAAAGGTCAGACTCAACTGTGTGCTAAGCAGGCTTCTCTCACAGTGCTGTTGTGCACAGCCAATTCTGATCTCATTAAATCCCTGGCCAGAGATCAAATCCAAAAGGCATCTTCTTTTAGCCACAAAACAATTTATACAAACATCCTCCTTCTCCTGCACTGGACCATTGTCAGATGCAAGGTAGCTATGGAGAAGATGCACAAAGGGCCAAAACCTGGCATCATTGCTCTAGGGACAGACATTCAACAAGTCTGAGTCTGAATTGACTCAATCTTTAGAGATTAATCTAACCTGCCTAGGTTGAACCGGTTTGCAAGTGCACAGATATTCCCTCTGGAGTGAGGAAATGCAGACACATGCCTGCAATGGCTCAGGCTAGAAGCCGGAGAGAGCTAGAGCAGCCCTCTCTTCTCTTCAACAGTGATGAGCTGAGGGGCAGGGAGGGCATGGCCAGGCCCTGGCAGGATGCTCTGAATAGGGAGGGGTTTAAACCCTGACCCTGCCTGCACAGTCCCAGGCTTTTCCCTGCTCACTGCTCAAGGGACGGAAGTGTTGCCAGCCCCCAGCCCCCAGCTAGCACTCTGAGGCAAAGTGAGGGTGTGGAGTGCATGCATCTGTTGATGATACTGAGCTTTTCAATCTCCCTCTCTCTGCTTCTTCATACTGTCTGCAGCAATCCTGATGGAGGGGAGGGAAGGGAGGGGCAGCATGGAGCTGACAACACAGTGTTTAGCACCCCATCAAGAAAAGAAAAGCCTCTCTCATTAGTTGGAGTTCTTCTTAAACAGTTTTTTCCAAGGAAGGAAGAGGGACATTACCAGCTGACCTGTTGATTAGCTCCAAAAAGCTCTAAGCAGACACTGTTCTGTCTGCCTTTGGCCTGTCCCAGTGAAATTGGAGACACACACACATGTGGACACCTCTCAGCATTAGTTAGCATACCACTTGCCAGCTAGGGTCTGTACCGTGAGAGATGGGAAGGAGGGAGGGGGTGGGATCCCTGCGTGAGTGGTGAGGGAGGGATGTGGTAGGGGGAAGCCAGGCAGACCCTGCTGTGCCTGCAGTCTCTGCCAGAGCCCCAGCTAGGGAGCAGAGGGGCAGGGCCAGCTCTGCTCTCTGGAGCAGACAGCCCAGCCCAGGACTGCAAAGCATCTGGGATGCTGGGGGACTGAGGTTTAACTTAAACCAGGAAGGGGTCTGGGACAGACATTGCATAAACCAGTTTTACCCAAATCAGGTAAATCTGATACTACATTCAACCAGGTTTATCTTAAACCAGTTTCAACCATTTTGAAACTGGCTTACATGCATTGAACTTGTGTTACAGGTTTAAACCAGTTTCTGATCACTTAAACTGGTTTACGTGTAATGTCTGTCCCTAGCCCTGAGGTCCAAGCCAATATTGTGTGTGTAACGATGGAGTGGAAGGGATCTGCAGATTAATCAGTGTCTGTGTCTTTCTTCAAACTACGTAAGACTTCAGGGAAGTGCAGGGAAAGCAGGAGATCCTAGAACAACTGGGAGAAGCTCACTCCTCTGCACACAAGGCATGCACTCCACGTATGTCCAATATAGGCTCTATTTCACAGTCTTAAGTGGTGCATAGATCTTTTACTGGTCCTCTGAAGAGGAGGACAGTTTTTCCTGAGCTGGTATGTTGCAAACATGCCACGTTTCACCTTCACTTTTAACAGTTTTCTTCCCTGAATGCAGTTCTCAGGCAACTAACTCTAGGACAAGTTTGGAAATGACACTAAATGTCAAAAGCATTTTAAATGTCATATGACAGTGTTATAACTAAAAAATAGGCAGTTGGTAAGGAAAGTATACACTCCATCCAGCCAGAGTGGACATTAGCTTTTCTATTTCTTTATGCCACTTAATTTTTAGATGAATTTGGTGCTGATAAAGACTCTTGGAGGGTGAAAACCTGGATTATAGGAATCACAAGAGCAGCACATAGACAGCTTTCCTCTTCTGCATCAGAGGCAATAACAATGAGGCAAAGAGATAAAAGCCAGGGTTTTTCAGAGATGATGCACAAATCAGCCTACTAATGACATACACAAGGTGTCTAAATTAGCTGTCACACAGGACACATTCAGTCCTTGGCCCCTTTGCTGAGACATCCCGTAAGTTTGCCTGTTAGTATTAACTGGGAGGGTCACTTTTGCACTATGGCTGCATTGAACAGTCTCTTTGCCTGTGACACAGATGGATCTATTGCTGCAGACCGTGTGCAACGGAATGGAATCTTAAGAATTTGGTCTAATATTTACCTTAGGTGTTTGTCCCTCGATAAGGAATGGGTCATTCATGACCATGTCCATGACATAATGTTGGTAGGTTAGGAACAGTGTTTGCTTTGTATTTCACACACCTATCGCTCACATTCTTCTGAGGGCGGTTGTGCACTGCGACTTACTGCAGATTAATGGAAGGATTTTCTTTCTGTTCTCTCCTTGAAGTATTTTATTTTGAAAGACGGTTTTATCCCTCAACATACATTTGTGTTTGTTCACTTTTCTTTCTCATATGTATCTATTGTTTGACTTGCAGTAGCACCTAGCAGGCTTTGTCTTGGGCCCAGTCCTGAATGGCCTAGGCGTAGCGCAAAGGCAGAACTGAAAGGCAACTCCTGTCCCAAATAACTTACAGCCTAAAAAAAAGAATGAAATACCTGATTTGGAACCTGTGTTCCATCTTGAACAACTGGTTAATAGCTGGTTAAGCGTTGTCTGAGGTGTCCTTTGGTTTTTTCCTCAAGTGTAACATGAATCAGTTACACCAACTGCAAGATTTACCCCAGCTGAAAATCTTGCCTGAGGTTTTTATGTATTTCCCCAAACATGAACAAATGCTTCTAACCATATTTAATTAGCAAGAGACCAGATTTTTATTGCTGTACAAGCTGATCCAAATCCCAGGACTTGGACCATAGGAGGGCTGCATATTGAGCCAGGATATGGTCTTAAACCCTGAACCTGAAAACAGCTTGATTCTTACAGGAATACTAAATGAATAAAGTTTTGCATATCCTAAAGTGTTTGCAGAATGTGGCCTTAGTCTTGGGATCTCTGTTGAGGGGAACAAAGAGTGTAAGACTGATTTACTAGCTTGGTTGGAGGGTTTTTCCGGATTCCTTCCTTTTATGTCCACTTCAGGGATGTGGTGCTTTACTAATGTAAGTGCACCAAGCTCTTCTCTCCTCCCACCTTTTCCCCAACTCCTCCCATTTTGTTATGCAGGTAACAGAACTTATTTCTGCAAAGAAATGTACATCAGAAGTACTAAACCACTTGAAATGGGGCTGCCATGTTTCCCTATCTGTTCAGTCTTTTGGGTTAGAGGGGAAAATGCTGTAAGTATTGAACTATGAGACTGAAGCTCAGGATGAGTTGCAGCATTAACAGTATGTGTGGCATCCCCTATTCCTCTCCTCATACTCTTGAACTATTGCACTAATTTCATCCCTGACATAAGAAATAGTGATTGAGATTTGAACTCTGAACCTCTGCCAAGATCAGCCATTCCAATGGCATTTTTTTCCCAATAGTAATTTATTATCAGTAGACTGGTGAGCACTTGATTAAAGGATACATTTTCTTTTCTGGGTGCTGTGGGATGTGAATAGACTTTGCTAAAATGTCCAAGTTGGAATTTGAAGTTTCCCACTTAAAAGCTCCCACAGCAGATATTCAGTGTGTATAGGGTGACCTTGGCTACAGGCTCTTAAATTTGGATTCTTGAATCCAGATTCATCACCATATCCTTTAGCTCACATTTCTTAACAACAGTGGCATTTATATAGCACCTTTCAAACACAGAGCAATGTATAATAAATTAGAGTAATAAAAAAGTGCTCTTAATCAGGGACTGACAGACTAAAATGGAGCTGGATTGTATTGAAGGGTAGGGTGCCAGCTTTTATGCCTATCTTACATTTGCTAATTTTTAACCTGATTATGTTTGTCCTGCTGGTTGAACAAAGAATTCTGCCCATGTTACTGTGCTGTTCTACTTTAAATAGGAAATCACATTGTACAGGAAAGGATTTTGCAAGTATAATGTATTTTACTTGCAGACTATCAGGATTCATTGTTCTCAGCCAAAACAGCATATTCACATTAAAGATAGCAGGTTATAACTTTTAACTTCAT
>NW_017729011.1:26977090-26984370 GCF_001723915.1 Gavialis gangeticus
TTTTGCAAGTATAATGTATTTTACTTGCAGACTATCAGGATTCATTGTTCTCAGCCAAAACAGCATATTCACATTAAAGATAGCAGGTTATAACTTTTAACTTCACGTGTGGCTGTCAGGGCAGAAGAGTTTGATTAGCAAATATGACTTGCTGTGAAGTACCTATTCTACAGTCCTTCCCATGTAATTCTCTCATACAGAGTTTACATAGTGATACAAAAAAGAAGGATTAGACATGAGTGTTTTCTGTTCTGCCTATTGTAAGCCATTTAACCTTTAATGAGTTCACCGGTATAAAACAAATAACATTTCTGAGTTCTGGTTTTACTGCAAGCTCTTGTTTTCACATGTATGTATGTTTGTATGTGTGCACGCAAGTGCATGTGACAGAGCCTTGCCTCCTTATCATCTGGGTGTCCTTAGCATTATGTAGTTCAGTATCTGTGACATTGTTTAACTCCTGCTGTGTGGGTTGTGAGCTATATTTGGTAACAAGAGACAAGACCAGGCAGTTCTTTGCAGTAATTTCTTCCTTTAGGCTAGGTACAAAGAATCAAAAAACCTGAGGCTGAATTGATTCAGTCTTTGTGGGTTAGTCTAAGCCACACAGTTTCAATTTAAACAAAAGTGAAAAGCCATTTAACTTTGATACAGGAAATGTAGCCACATACCTCCAGTGGCTCAAGCTAGCTCAGGGGTGCTAGAGCAGGCTCGCTGGCTGTGTGTTTGCTTCCTGTTCCTGTTGTCCCTGAGGTCTCTGGGATTTGTAGTCCAGAATTACAGCATCAGGACTCTACAGGGTTCCTCATCACTTCCTCTTCCTGCTTCCCGGTGCCTGTGGGATTTGTAGTCCACAGTTGCAGCCAGCAGTGAGTTTGAGTGGGGGAAGGATTGTTTAACCCACTCCCCCCAGCCAGGGTTTGCAGGACAGGGGGAGCAGTCCCCCCTTCTCCAGGTAGACTGGGCTGCATCCTCAGCCAGGCTTGCCCCCTGTCCTTGTCAGCCAGCCCTCACTGCTCCGGGTAGGGAGCAGAGAGGCAGTGCCAGCTCTGCTCTCTAGAGCAGACAGCATAGCCCAGCCCAGGGCTGCAAAGTATGCTGGGGGGCTGTGATTTAACTTGAACTAGGAAGGGGTCTGGGACAGACGTTCATAAACTGGTTTGATCTAAATCAGTTAAGTCCAAAACTACGTGCAACCAGCTTTATCTTAAACCAGTTTCGGTCATTTTGAAGCTGGTTTATGTGTACTGAACTTCTATTCTATTACAGGGTTAAACCAGTTTCTGATCATTTAAATCAGTTTATGTGTAACTTCTGTCCCTAGTCTTAGGAGCTGCATACTGCCTTGTATCCTGCATTGGAGAAAGGGGGAATAAAGGACCAGAAGCCCTCATGAAATGGTGCTGAGATGTCCAGGAGGCTGTACAGTATTACCTTCTCCCTCTTTCTCTTGAGGTTGCAGAGAGACTTTTGCTGTCTCACTTACAGTTTGGGTTAGGAGCTGAATTTGGCTTGATGGCTGTAGCAGATTCATAATATCTGAGCATACCAAGTTACCTCAAGACAAGCCCACCAATGTGGTCTTATGAGCAGCATTAACTAGTTTCCACTCCAGGTCATTTATTCCTTCATCCTTCAAAGGAACAGGGTCATGGGGGTACACAGTTGGGTATGGGGACCCAGAAGCAGCATAGTTCAGGAGTGAGCAAGGTTGCTGGGAGCATCAGGGCAGGAGTGATTAAAGAGGAACAGGCTGCTGGGATCACCCAAAATCTGCAGCAAAGGGTCTTAATTTCCAAGGGGTTTTTTACCTCCATATGCTTGATATCCAGCATCCTGTGATATGTCTGCATGGGCAGCAAATCTTCCAGACATTTTGCTGGGACTTCCCTTGCAATGTTGAGAATAATCCATTTACTTCCTTCATTCACCTAATTTCTTCTATTGATGTGGACCATATGTCCTTTGAATTATTAACCTACAAATTTGTTAAGAGCAGCAATGGAGCCAAGAAGGTCACTTCCATTGAACTCTGCAGGAGCTGCAGGTGAGCATCTCCAAAGGAACCCAAAAGCCTTCAATACCCAATACCCACTGATCCGTAAAAGCTGTCAATGCTGCAAGGGCAAAAGTCTTATTTTACTGAGGGTTCAAATTTGGGTGGTGTGAGGCTTTCCTGCAAGGTGCTAAGTGCTCAGTTCCTACTAGCTGGATACTGGGTGTATCTACATGGCACAATGCAGTGCTGCAGTGGAGATATCCATACTCTGGGTATCTGGTAACTGTTTCCAGTACTGGCATTAGTAGAGCTAGTGTAGAATTGTGCAAAGCTTAAAGCAGGAGGTTGGAGTTTGGGTGGAGCACTTTGCTGTCATACTTCCACTATCTGAGCAGGTTTGTTCAAAAACCTTAAATGCAGCCTAGATGTCTCTAGAAAGTTCTGCGTCACACCTTGCTGACACACCCAATGGATATTGAGATCACTCGGGATTATTTTTAATGAAAAAAAAATTGGCAGTCTTCTTCCACATTGCTCAGTTTTGTGTAGCAGTACAGTACAATGAAATCTGGATAGCTGAAAAATAAGCTGTAACTCCTCAGTTGCGGTAAGCCTGTCCTAATCATTGGAGTCATGGGCCTGATTCTGTTCTCACAGTGATATAAATTAAGTGCAACCCTACTGAAGCCAAAACTTACCATTGTTTGAGCTTAGGGTGAGAGGAGACTTATGCCCATTGGCTGCAATGTAGGTTTTTTTCCTAATCACTTTGACTGCATTAAACTTACATTTGTTATTTGTACTGAGGTTGACACAGCTGGTCTTAAAGTCAATAAGATTATAAAGAGAGGGGGCCAGATATGTCTGGAATTGGAATTTATTTAACGTAACTGCTGAACTGGATTGGTTACTTATTGTTTGGAATAATTGCTCTTATTTTAAAGAGCTGCTTTTTCCTTCTCTCTGATAACTCATTCTTTGAAAATGTGTGGCTACTTGATTAATGAAGCACTGGATTTTTGTTCAAAATATTAAGTATTTAATTGCTGGAAGGAAGGAGAGAGAGAATTAGATGTGGTGACAACAATTTGTCAGCTGGGGTTGCAGAATCTGTTAGAAGTCTCCTTTCATGATTTCTAAATTGCCCCTGGTTAATGCAATCAAGGCCTGAGCATCTGTACATGATTGCACAAGGCTTGCCAAAGCTGAACGCAGCCGGGGTCCTTTGAGAGGGCTGATGCTTGGCTTTACTGGGACTTTAGCATGCTCATGCTTTGCAGGAGGGCCCCAAAGCAGGTTGGTTTTCTTCTTCAAATGAGATGCAGGATAAGGAGAGTGTCCGATTTGTTAAATCATTTAATCTGTTCTCTCTGCACCAGTGATAAAGCTAGGTTTGCTCTTTATATTTAAAGAGCCTCCCATACACTTAGCTGACATTTTGCACAAGCTTACAAAGAAAGCCATTTCTGCATTTGGGAGGTGGGCCAAGTACTTTATCAACCGCTCAAAATATTTTAATTCATGCAGATGTGCTTGTAAATCCCTGAACAATTTATTTATTCATATGGAATACAGCAATCACATGACAGAATGAGCTATAAACAACCTGAACAATACGGCCAGAGAGATCTGGTTAGAGTAAATTCATGTAGAGTGAAACTGGGTGTGTAGTGCTGAGGAGCGAAATGGCAGTGCATAGCACTGTGGATTGCTATTCTGGCTCATGATCAGGTCGCTGCAGGAATGGGGCCCTCATCCTGAAGTTTGCTAGTAACAGGGAGCAGTAGCACTACTAATGTGAATAAGGGGACGGGGGCTAGTCTAGAACATAATTGTTCAGCAGGGAAAAACTGACTTCACTAAATGAGTTCCGGCTGTACAGCTTTTACCTACCATTGAGTGACTCACTGAGGACCCAATATATTCAGGTTTTGTTGTAAATGGTGCTGGAATTAGCCAAATTGCCTAAGGGTGCTAATTATGCAGGAATTAAGGTTTTTATATGGTGCCCACAGCGTGCCAGGGTCTTGACTAGTGACTGTGGGAACACTGAGTGCTATTGAATCATCTCTTATTCCCTTTAAAAAAGCATGTGGCCTTTTCTAAAATTGGAACATCCAAAATGTAAATGGACCATAGGGATGAGCCTAAAATGAAGTGTATCCCAGTGGTGCAAACCATACTTCATATTTATTAAGTGGTTCAGGCATGATTGATGGACAGATTACACCTGCGAGTTTCTAATGTAATTCAACCAACAGAACTGCATACTTTGTTTAGTGTAAGGGGGTCTGTTTTTCCTAGATTGTCAGGAGTAATTTAGAGTCATGCTAAAGAAAATACCTTTGTTTCTCAAACAGGAGTTGTCCGGTTTGGACCAGTGTCATAGAGATCTCCAAAGGAGGTAATAGATTAATTACCAGCACCCTATGTAACCCAAGTAAGGTCACCTCAGACAAAAGTTAGTTACTGGAGGAAGAAAACTTGTCCTTAGAGGAGGGGTAACTTGTCCTTGTTAATCGGCTGCAATCTAGAGTCACTGTTCTCCCTCTGTTTGGAGATAATCATCCAGAAATGTAAAAAGCCCTAATGACCTGTGAACTGAATTGGTAGCATTTCAGGACTCTGTGCCATTGGAAGCACTCTCATCTTGAACTAAGAGTTTGAGATGGTGGCTAATATTTTAATAGGAGTAGTATAGTCCATGAATAACTCTACTATGCATTGGGACAGGGGACTGGAACCTGTACTTTTTCCTCTCGTGAACATAGTAGGCTTTGGAGGAAAATCTTGCCCTGTTGTGTTCTCAGTGGGTGTCGTGACAGTAACACATGCATCTTACCTCATTCATTCATTCAGACGGGCAAACTGGAGTCTATCACTTATATTTTTAGCCCAGACTAAACACGTCATAATGTCAGCTACTATGTAAAACTTAGAAAATAACCTCCTGGAAGTCAAGTTGGCCTTGTTTGCTGTTTGTACCTTGAATGGTTAGTGATTTTTGTTTCTCTGCAAATTGTCTGAATAATACATTATTAATGCATGTTACTCTCTCTTCTGTTCTGCATACTCTTAAATTAACATATTTCCTTCTGTTGTCAGAGGACAGCAGTCAGAACAAGGCCTGCTTGCCAGGCATGCTGCATTGTTTCAGGGCCGTGTATTACAAGGTTGCCAGCACATTTCTAAGACCCAGAGACAGCATTCCACACAGCTACTTAGCCACCCACCAGCTTAAGAAAACAATAGCATCATTTTTAACATCAGTTGGATTTTAAGTAAATGAATGTGTTTCCTTTTTGCTTATGAAAAGGGGTTTTGGTTCCATTTAATTCTTTAAAACACTTTCAGGTTAAGGTTTCTGGTTTCAGGATTTGGGGGGGGACCCCAGCAATGTAAGAGGCTTTTTTCAGGATGTGTTTCAATTACCATATCATTTACATTTTGGAGGAGGTATTTGGACACACTTCCATCACTCGAGGTGCACGTATCATTTTCTTGTAATTTCAAAGATGTGAAATGACCCAATGGAACTTAAAACAGAAAACAGCCCAGATGTGTAGAGTGTCCTATTCAGCCCTGGCTTTAGGTTCCCATGTCAGTTGTTCTTATATATCAGTTTCTCTAGGGCAACCAACCCGTCTTTTCTGATGTGTGGGTTTTTTTTTAAATAAACCAGGAACCTTGGTTAGAAATCCTCCATTATGTCACTGACCTCACTATAAATTTCAAGCAGGCCAGGTTCCAAGAATTGAAACAAACTGGATAAGGCAGGTCTTGAGTGCTGTTTCTTTTAGAATCCAGCAAGGTATTTTCATAGATTTACATAAACCACAGCTCAACTGCTATTCAGATTCTGCACATATTTGTCAAACGCTGAAGCCAAATTCTCACTGCAGGTCAGCATAGCTCCAGTAATTTCAATGGAACTAAGTCAATTGATACCAGCCAAAGCTGAGGCCCTGTCTAATAATAGTAATATTAGACAAGTAATACTTATGTTAGATCTAGAGTAGGTGGGAGAATTTGCACTGATACATGACTTAAATTAAAAATAAAGATACAGCCACCTGCTGGGGCCTACTAAGGAGGGCTTCTCCTGCAGGGCCTGATCCTGAAGGAGCCCCTGAGCATTTACAAATGTCATCGGCCTTGTTATAGCTGTCAGGTGGCACAGGGAATTGCAGTTGGCTTCCCCAGTGAACCACTGGCACTACAGACTTGGGAGGTACTGTGTTGTTCTCTTCCCTGAATCCTCTACCTTACATGACTTTGGTGTGAAGGTGAATGCACTACCTTCTGATTTGATGTTCATGCTTGTTTTTGCTGCCCTAACTTCCCCAGCAGTCTGTCTTTGTGTCTTTCTGACTACTTCTGTCTCTTTGTAGCTTCATAAGCTCCTCTCTTCACCAGCTTTCCAGGGCTCCCCTCCCCCGAACTTTTTTAACGCGAGCACAGTCATGCCTCACTGAAGTCTTGCCATTAGTAAACCAACATTGCTTGGTGTTTTCACAAGGTGCCCCCTTTATTCAGGCTCAGACTGGTAGCTGTTGTTTAGGTTATCTCCAAAAGAGGAGAGAGACCTCCTCCAGAAGTCAGTTAGATTAGGCAGATTCAAAAGTAGTTGTGTTTTTATGCCATTTCTTGCTTGTCTTATTTTGCACAACGAAGATTTTATCACCGAGAGTCTAGCAAAACTTGCTCTTCTGCACTGCTGCTGTTTTATTTTCCCAGAAGCTAGTTAATTTGTTTACTGTGCTTTACAAGTCCAAGTTCCTTTTATAAATTAACTTCTAGCTGCCCCTCTGGTTGGCTTCTGTCCACCTCTCCCTGCCTGTGGCTCAAAAGGAATGATACCAGGACTGTCTTTGACACCAGCTAGGAATGTGAAGCTTTTTTGTTCAAGCAGCAGCAGCAGCACCAGTGAATCTTTCTTTCTCTTCCAGCTTTAATAAGCCCCATTGGAAATGTACTAAATTGGGGACTGGGAAGCTCTTTCCTTTTATAACAAAATATATACCCCTTTGGCTGGATTTGGAATTAATTGCATCTCACAGAAGAATGATTCAGTATCCAGTAACCTGGCACTGAAGGCTTTGAAGAATCTAGTTCTTTTTATTTTGATAACTAATCTAACGTCACTGTGATCATCAGTTTTAACACGGTTTGAAAGGGGAAGTGTCAAATCAGGTCATTGGAAAGTCCCTCCCTGACTTTGCCAGACCTGCAGTCATTTATTAAGCTTTAGTACTGTGACTGTCTAAGGGGTCTGTGCCTG
>NW_017729011.1:26989370-26989667 GCF_001723915.1 Gavialis gangeticus
TCTCCCTCCCTGCTCCAGAACCATGTGGCTGTCAGCTGCATCTCTGGACTGGGGAGCATGGGGCTGCACTGGTACCCCGGTGTGTGTGTGTTTGTAAGGTGAGTCCCACATGCACAGCCCACCATATACTTGCACCCACACCCCCCCTCGCACTGCTGTACATGCAAACCCCCATACCCCCTCACATACCCCAGAGTCCCTTCCCCTCACACATCCCTTGCACAAGCCCCATACTCGCCCACACCCCACATATTCTCACACACACCCACATGCTCCCTCACCCCACACTCCCCACAA
>NW_017729011.1:26994667-26996760 GCF_001723915.1 Gavialis gangeticus
AGCACAGTCATGCCTCACTGAAGTCTTGCCATTAGTAAACCAACATTGCTTGGTGTTTTCACAAGGTGCCCCCTTTATTCAGGCTCAGACTGGTAGCTGTTGTTTAGGTTATCTCCAAAAGAGGAGAGAGACCTCCTCCAGAAGTCAGTTAGATTAGGCAGATTCAAAAGTAGTTGTGTTTTTATGCCATTTCTTGCTTGTCTTATTTTGCACAACGAAGATTTTATCACCGAGAGTCTAGCAAAACTTGCTCTTCTGCACTGCTGCTGTTTTATTTTCCCAGAAGCTAGTTAATTTGTTTACTGTGCTTTACAAGTCCAAGTTCCTTTTATAAATTAACTTCTAGCTGCCCCTCTGGTTGGCTTCTGTCCACCTCTCCCTGCCTGTGGCTCAAAAGGAATGATACCAGGACTGTCTTTGACACCAGCTAGGAATGTGAAGCTTTTTTGTTCAAGCAGCAGCAGCAGCACCAGTGAATCTTTCTTTCTCTTCCAGCTTTAATAAGCCCCATTGGAAATGTACTAAATTGGGGACTGGGAAGCTCTTTCCTTTTATAACAAAATATATACCCCTTTGGCTGGATTTGGAATTAATTGCATCTCACAGAAGAATGATTCAGTATCCAGTAACCTGGCACTGAAGGCTTTGAAGAATCTAGTTCTTTTTATTTTGATAACTAATCTAACGTCACTGTGATCATCAGTTTTAACACGGTTTGAAAGGGGAAGTGTCAAATCAGGTCATTGGAAAGTCCCTCCCTGACTTTGCCAGACCTGCAGTCATTTATTAAGCTTTAGTACTGTGACTGTCTAAGGGGTCTGTGCCTGCATTAGCTTATGAGGAGATCAGTTATGTGCTTTTACTGTTTACTGAGCAAGCTGCCTGCAGAGATCTCACTTATTAAACTTTGTGCCTATGCAACATAAATAATAATAGAAGGGTGTGTAAATGTCAAGTGCTGTATGTCTGGTCCTATAAACACAGGCTGGCTTTAAACTGCATGGCAGATTTATGCTGCACACGTATGGTTCATTTATTGTACGTGAACTCTGAATTCCTGCTCTTGCTTTTCCATTACATCAGAATGTGTAGAAGGGGGCTCCTACTATCACAGTGCTGGAAGTATTTGCCTGTTTTTTTATGATGTATGACTTGCTACCGAAAGCTCAGTTTACTGTCAGAATGGATTAAGCCCTAGGCATTTGATTTTGGTGGTCTTTCCCCTATCTGGTAGGTGATATGTCCCAGGATGTATATTTCTGAGCTGGAAGATAATCAGCATGGAAGTTTAGCTGAAGCAGCAACCAGCTTTCATCACACTCACCAAGGAAAGCACAAACTGGTATTTGCTTCTCTATGTGGAGACCTTTATCAGAGTGACCTACCAGTTTTCTCCTAAACAGTAAATTCATATGTTTTGTTTTGAATTATTGTATTAAAATAATTTACTCAACATAAACCCTCTGAACAAAACCAACTTTGTAACGCCAGGATCACAGTCATAGTGGAAATGAAGAGTGCTGTATTGACAGTCTGAAGGACAGGAGCCCTTTTTGTATTCAGAAAACTGTTTTGGCATAAGACGAAATGGTAGCATCTAATCATGCATCTGGACTATGTTCTAGAGCAGGGGTGGGCAAAATACAGCCCGCCAGGCCATTTTATCCAGCCTGTGGGGCCCCTAAAAAATTAATAAAATATTTATCTGCTCCTGGCTGCCTGTCAAAGATGACAGTAGGACCCAGGAGGAGCCTCAGAAGGAATACAGCAGCCCAGCCCTCCCCCACCCCCAGCCACTTTCCTGCCTTCCTGCCCCCTCCCTGCTCCAGAACCATGTGGCTGTCAGCTGCATCTCTGGACTGGGGAGCATGGGGCTGCACTGGTACCCCGGTGTGTGTGTGTTTGTAAGGTGAGTCCCACATGCACAGCCCACCATATACTTGCACCCACACCCCCCCTCGCACTGCTGTACATGCAAACCCCCATACCCCCTCACATACCCCAGAGTCCCTTCCCCTCACACATCCCTTGCACAAGCCCCATACTCGCCCACACCCCACATATTCTCACACACACCCACATGCTCCCTCACC
>NW_017729011.1:26996918-26999371 GCF_001723915.1 Gavialis gangeticus
CCCCCCCCCCCCAATATCCAAGAGTAATACTTCATTTTCAGCAATTATATACAATCACCTCTGTACACTACACAAATGTATGTAAACCAGGACGGGAATATTTTTTGAAGTCAAATTAATGTATGTTGTAGATGTTTGATTTTTAGAATATAATTTGATATTTTTCTGGTTCTGACATGGCAAAACCCTTGCTGAAAGGAGTACTTCCAGAGGCAAGGAGGGACTTCTGGTGGCAAAGGTCAGGGGTTGTGGGTGAGACTTCCAGTCACAAGATGGCAACTAGCGGGTGGGGCACCTGTCAAGGGGTGTGGCTACCCATGTGGCCCTCTGCAGCTTGCCAAAACTTGGTAAGTGGCTCTCCGCCCAAAATGATTGCCCACCCCTGTTCTAGAGAGATTGGCACTGAATGTGTGTGGTACAGTACTGCCCCAGCTGGTAGACTGCAAGGCTGTAAGAGGTTCCAGGGTCACTTCTGAACCTTTCTTGTGGCTGTCCAGATGGGGGTTAGGTAAAGACAGCTTAATCTGTGGATTCTTTCAACTTTCTTCTGGCCCCTCTCCTCCAGTCTTCTCCTTTTAACCTCATCCTAGCTTTTCCTTTCTCGCCTTCTCTTCTCTCCTTGCTTGTCTTCTCTTGTCTTTCTTTTTCTCCTTCTCTGCCTTTGAACCTGCCTCTAAGTCCTTTCCCCCCCAATCTCTGCAGCTCCTCAGTTCCACATACCTCTTTCACTCCCCACCCCCATTTCACTTCCAGCTACATCACTTTTCTCCCTGTAGCACTTCTCCCTTGCTCCATTGACTCTTCTTCCTTTCCCCTCCTTTCCTTCCCCACTTTTCTCCATATCATTTTTTCTTGACTCTTAAGAGACAGTTGCACATTTTATCACTTCATCTTGCCATATTTTTAAAAACACAAGCAACCCCCCATACCCAGTCCTGGCTTTCAAAAGTGATGAGTTGTTTGGGGTGCTGTAGTTCTGGGTGTGCAATGTGAGATCACTTGAAGAGGCCTTATATCAGAAAGAGCGGAACAGCCACCCCCTGGAAACCTTTAAAGTATCTGAACTGAGGAACTATCACTCACTAGTCACTTCTGAAAATGTTAGCTCCTATTTAGGAAACTTAGATCCTAATCCAGCAAAGCACTTAAGCATGTGCGTAGTCTCATGAGACATGCCAGTCCATAAGCAAATCCTTATTTGAGGCCTAGATACTGACAAAACACCTGTGTTTGATTGGGTCTAATGGGCTAGACAAAGCTGGGCTTTACTTACTGAAAATGGAGAGTGACATTTACACCAATAAAGATGATTCATTGCTTTTCTTCCTGCAAGACCATTCTGTTTGGCTAATCAGACAGACAGCTCCTGATAGATAATACCTTAGACCAGTGATTCTCAACTAGGGTGCTGGGGCACCCTGGGGTGCCATGAGATCTTTTGTTGGGTCCCATGAGATGTGAAGAGATAAGCAGGTGTGAGGAGGTAAGTGCAGGCTCTGGCTTCTCCCTGCCTGGCTGCTGCCCAGCCCTGCACCAAGGAGGTAAGCACTGGAATAAATAAACTAGTTTTTGAAATGGGGTGCTGCTTCATTCACAAGAGTTATAGTTTAATAGTTTCTAGGGTCGGAAGGGACCTGAACAGATCATCAAGTCTGACCCCCTGCCCTGGGCAGGAACGAGTGCTGGGATCATAATACCCCAGCCAGATATCTATCTAACCTCTTCTTGAAGACCCCCAAGGTAAGAGAGAGCACCACCTCCTTTGGGAGCCCATTCCAGAGGCTGGCAGCCCTAACTGTAAAGTAATGCCTCCTGATATCAAGCCTGAACTTACTCTCAATCAATTTGTGGCCATTATTCCTTGCTATCCCAGGTGGTGCCTGGGATATTTTCCCCTGGTCCCCTCTGGTGAGTTTATAGATGGCCACCAGATCTCCTCTCAGTCTTCTCTTGTGGAGGCTGAATAGATTCAGGCCCTTTAGTCTATCTTCGTAGGGCCTGGCCTGCTGCCTCCTGACCATGCCTCCTGACCATGCAAGTGGCCCTCCCTTGGACCCTCTCAAGGTTAGCCACATCCCTCTTGAAGTGCGGCGCCCAGAACTGGACGCAGTACTCCAACTGCAGCCTGACCAGCACCACGTAGAGGGGGAGGATCACCTCCTTGGACCTGCTTGTGATGCATCTGTAGATGCATGACAAGGTGCGGCTAGCCTTACTGACCGCTTCCTCGCATTTGCGACTCATGCCCATCCTGGAGTCAACAATGACTCCAAGAGCCCTTTCAGCCACTGTGTTGATGAGAAGGGTGTTCCCCAGCCTGTAGGTGTGTTGCAGGTTCCTTCTCCCTAGATGCAGCACCTTGCACTTGTCTGCATTGAATCCCATCCTATTCTCATCTGCCCACCTCTGTAACCTGTCTAGATCTAGTTGGATTCTGTCCCTCCCCTCTAGTC
>NW_017729011.1:27004371-27005470 GCF_001723915.1 Gavialis gangeticus
ATCTGGCCACCTCTGTAACCTGTCTAGATCTAGCTGGATCCTGTCCCTCCCCCCAGCATGCCCACCTCACCCCACGACTTGGTATCATCAGTGAATGTGGACAGCATGCTTTCCACACCCACATCCAGATCACTGATAAAAATATTGAACAGTGTGGGCCCAAGGACCAAGCCCTGGGGGACTCCACTGCCCACATCCCTCCAGGTCGAAAACAACCCATCCACCACCACTCTCTGGGTGCAACTATCTAGCCAGTTTACCACCCATCTGACTGTGTAGGCATCAGTGCCACGGTCGCCTAGTTTGTTTTTTTTTTACAAGCATGGGGTGAGAAACAGTGTCAAAGGCCTTCTTAAAGTCCAGGAAGACGACATCCACCTCGACACCTTTGTCCAGGGACTTTGTGACCTGGTTGTAAAAGGAAACCAGGTTAGTCGGGCAATATCTGCCTGCAGTGAGCCCATGTTGGTTGCCCTTGAGCATGACCTCCCCTGCTGGGCCCCTGCAGATGTGCTCCTGGATAATTTTCTCAAAGGTCTTCCCAAGGACCAAGGTAAGACTGACTGGCCTATAGTTACCTGGATCCTCCTTCCTCCCCTTCTTAAAAATAGGGACCACACTGGTCCTTTTCCAGTCCTCCGGGACCTGGCCCATGCACCATGAGTGCACATGGCAGCCTTATTGAAGGGGTCTTGATAAAGATTCTAGAAATTAAATTTTATCATTGTCAGAATAATACAGGGAATTTTTCACCTTGTTTTTCTTTGTCTGTAGTTGAAATGCCACTGGTATTCTCGATCATATTTTATGTATGAACACTTAAAAAGCTTACCCTAAAGGACAAATGAGAATTTTCTTTTGCCTTTTCAGATTATACTTCATATATTTTCACATAAAAACGTATTATAACAAGATTTAAAAGTGTTATATGTTTTATTGAGGCATTCCCCCACAGGGGGAAAGTAAAATATATTAACTTTTAACATGGTGGCTCTACCTTCCCACCCCATCTCCCTCCTCCACTTCCACCTCCTCCAATCCTTTTGTTGTTTGCTGAAAAACTTCTAACAGTTGAAAGGTAAGAATGTCAGCCAGAAAA
>NW_017729011.1:27005738-27007074 GCF_001723915.1 Gavialis gangeticus
GTCATAAACTACTGCGAGACCGTTTCAGGCTGGATGTAAGGAAGAATTTCTTTACTGTCTGAGCCCCCAAGGGCTGGAACAGCCTGCCATCAGATGTGGTTCAAGCACCTACATTGAACACTTTCAACAGCAAATTGGATGCTTATCTTGCTGGGATCCTATGACCCCAGCTGACTTCCTGCCCTTCGGGCGGGGGGGCCAGACTCGATGATCTTCCGAGGTCTCTTCAAGCCCTAATGTCTATGAAATCTATGAAATCTTTTCCAGTACTCTGGTACCTGGCCAGAGCCCCATGAGCAGCCCTTGTTCTGTCTTTGCCTTGGCCTTCCTAATAGCCTCCCTGCAATCACAAGCAATGGCGGTGTAATCCCCCTTGGTGATGGCCCCTTGCCTCCTCTGATTGTATGCCACCTCTTTTGCCCTCGGGCGCTCCTGGATGCCTTTACTGAGTCAAGGGGGCTTTTTAGCACTCCTGCTCCTTTTGGTTTGCATTGGGACTGACTCCCTCTGAGCTCGGAGGATGGTCTCCTTAAGGAACAACCACCCATCCTGGATGCCCATCTCATTGAGGCTCCGAGTCCCCAGTGTCTCTCTTACTAATCTCCTTAGCTCATTGAAGTCTAGGGCTTTTGCCTTACTGCTTGCTTTCACCACCCTGCACTGGATAGTAAATTCCAGCAGACGGTGGTCGCAGACGCCTAGGTAGTCGAGCACCCGCAGGTCCCTCACCAGGTCATCGCCTGTAGCAAGGACCAAGCCCAGCAAGGCATTTCCTCTGGTGGGACTGTGCACCTCCTGGGTTAGGTGGAGGTCCTGTAACTCGGCTAGCAACCTACATGAGCGTTCAGACTTGGCTGACTGCTCTTCCCAGCAGATGTCTGAGTAGTTTAGGTCACCCATGACAACCACATCCCTTGACTTTACAGCCTCCGTGAGCTGACCTGAGAGTTCCCGGTCCAGCTCGTCCCCCTGGTGAGGCAGTCAGTAATAGATACCCACTATCAAGTCCCTTTCCCCATGACCCCTTGGTATCCTAACCCAGAGCGCCTCAGTTTGCCCCTCCTCTGAACCCATCCTGATCATCAAGGATGTGTACTGCTCTTTAACATAGAGCGGTACAACCCCCTCCCTTTTTTTCCTACTCTATCCGTCTATACAACCTATAGCTCTCAACATCCACTGCCAGGTCATGGGCAGAATCCCACCAGGTTGCTGTAAGCCCAGCCAGGTCTGGGTTTTTGCTAGCTAGCAGGAGGGTGAGTTCCTCCTGCTTATTTCCCATACTTCTAGCATTTGTGTAGAGGCAGTTGAGACCTCCTCTGGGTGTTCATGCTGC
>NW_017729011.1:27007159-27010831 GCF_001723915.1 Gavialis gangeticus
ATTGACCACAAGATGAACATGAGCCTGCAATTCGATGCTGCGGCTAGTAAAGCGACCAAAACACTGGCCTGCATCCATAGATGCTTCTCAAGCAAATCCTGGGACGTCATTCTCCCCTTGTACTCGACCTTGGGGAGGCCGCAGCTGGAGTACTGCATCCAGTTTTGGGCTCCACAATTCAAAAAGGATGTGGAGAAGCTTGAGAGAGTCCAGAGAAGAGCTACGCGCATGATCAGAGGTCAGGAAAACAGACCTTACGATGAGAGGCTGAGAGCCATGGGGCTCTTTAGCCTGGAAAAGCGCAGGCTCAGGGGTGATCTGATGGCCACCTACAAGTTTATTGGGGTGACCATCAGTTTCTGGGGGAACGCTTGTTCACCAGAGCGCCCCAAGGAATGACGAGGTCGAACGGTCATAAACTACTGCGAGACCGTTTCAGGCTGGATGTAAGGAAGAATTTCTTTACTGTCTGAGCCCCCAAGGGCTGGAACAGCCTGCCATCAGATGTGGTTCAAGCACCTACATTGAACACTTTCAACAGCAAATTGGATGCTTATCTTGCTGGGATCCTATGACCCCAGCTGACTTCCTGCCCTTCGGGCGGGGGGGCCAGACTCGATGATCTTCCGAGGTCTCTTCAAGCCCTAATGTCTATGAAATCTATGAAATCTTTTCCAGTACTCTGGTACCTGGCCAGAGCCCCATGAGCAGCCCTTGTTCTGTCTTTGCCTTGGCCTTCCTAATAGCCTCCCTGCAATCACAAGCAATGGCGGTGTAATCCCCCTTGGTGATGGCCCCTTGCCTCCTCTGATTGTATGCCACCTCTTTTGCCCTCGGGCGCTCCTGGATGCCTTTACTGAGTCAAGGGGGCTTTTTAGCACTCCTGCTCCTTTTGGTTTGCATTGGGACTGACTCCCTCTGAGCTCGGAGGATGGTCTCCTTAAGGAACAACCACCCATCCTGGATGCCCATCTCATTGAGGCTCCGAGTCCCCAGTGTCTCTCTTACTAATCTCCTTAGCTCATTGAAGTCTAGGGCTTTTGCCTTACTGCTTGCTTTCACCACCCTGCACTGGATAGTAAATTCCAGCAGACGGTGGTCGCAGACGCCTAGGTAGTCGAGCACCCGCAGGTCCCTCACCAGGTCATCGCCTGTAGCAAGGACCAAGCCCAGCAAGGCATTTCCTCTGGTGGGACTGTGCACCTCCTGGGTTAGGTGGAGGTCCTGTAACTCGGCTAGCAACCTACATGAGCGTTCAGACTTGGCTGACTGCTCTTCCCAGCAGATGTCTGAGTAGTTTAGGTCACCCATGACAACCACATCCCTTGACTTTACAGCCTCCGTGAGCTGACCTGAGAGTTCCCGGTCCAGCTCGTCCCCCTGGTGAGGCAGTCAGTAATAGATACCCACTATCAAGTCCCTTTCCCCATGACCCCCTTGTATCCTAACCCAGAGCGCCTCAGTTTGCCCCTCCTCTGAACCCATCCTGATCATCAAGGATGTGTACTGCTCTTTAACATAGAGCGGTACAACCCCCTCCCTTTTTTTCCTACTCTATCCGTCTATACAACCTATAGCTCTCAACATCCACTGCCAGGTCATGGGCAGAATCCCACCAGGTTGCTGTAAGCCCAGCCAGGTCTGGGTTTTTGCTAGCTAGCAGGAGGGTGAGTTCCTCCTGCTTATTTCCCATACTTCTAGCATTTGTGTAGAGGCAGTTGAGACCTCCTCTGGGTGTTCATGCTGCCCTCTTGTTCCCAGGCCCTTGTCACTTACCTGGGTTGTTCCTGCTCACGTCACCTGGCTTGACATCAAAGTGTCACCCTGTACCTCTGCATCCCCATCCTTCGACGAACCTAGTTTAAAGCTCACCATACGAGATCAGCCAACCTAACCAACCTTTCCAGCCCAAGCAGTCTGTTTCCTAATAACAGATGGGTGGGCTGAGATGGGCTTTAGCATGATTCCTGGAGTGAGGCTCCAGTGCACAACTGGTGCCACAGTGAGGCATTTTAGTCACTGTCACTGCATCCTGTTGTCACTCACTGAAAGAAGGAAGAGTAACTGAATGCTCCTTTCATCACAGAATTAAGGCCTGATTCACAGACCAGGGAGACGGGGGTCAGCCTGTCCTCTGATTCCAGTGGGATCTGGCCCAGCCTCTTGCTGCTTGGTTTTGCTTTCTGGCCATTGGTTGCATGTGGTATCTATCAGCCTGGCCCTTCAGGCTGGTGAGTAAGCCCCAGGAAAGGCTGATCACCCACGGTTTTCTTGGATGCCCCTGGGGGTGGAAGATGCAGTCCTGGGTGCCGTGCAGACCTCCAGAACCGGCAGTTGTCTCCAACACCTTCGGTTCCAGCTAGTGTAGCAGCGTGGTGCAGTGCTGCAGGTAGATGAATGAGCTCTGCTTCAAGAGGCATGGTGCTTGGCCATAAGTAGTTTAGCTATGTTTGCAGGCTGCCAGGCTGCGTAGTGCTGCGACTTTTCAGCAGACACAGCAGGAAGCTGCAAGACACTGTCGGAAAGTTTGTGTCAGACTCTCTTCAGGGACTTTTCAGCAATGCAGCCCCAACATTTTGGGACTTTCCCAGAAAACTGGGGTCAGCTGGTCACTTTAGCTGGTCTTGTCTGAAACTTCAAACTTCTAAAAAGTGTCTGTTAACTTGGCAGTGGCTCCGTCCTCAGGTGGTGTAGAGGGTGTAAGTGTTACAGCTGAGCTAAGTATTTAGGCAGCCAGAAGCTAGCAAATGTTCCTGAGGGCAAGTTCTGCCCTGGGCTGCTCATTACCTGCTGAGGTCGTGCTGCCGCACGGATACTGCTGGTTCTGAGACTCATGCTCATGTGACTGAATCCCCCAGAGCTGTACAGGACCGGGCAGTAATGTGCAGAGATCCGGGTGACGGTCTTCCTCTCTCTGCTGTGGACGGGGCTGGGTGTGGCATTGCTGGCAGAGGGCACGCTGGGCCGTGGCACCAAGCGGGAGGCTGTAGCATTCCCTGCTGGGCCATAGTTCTGGGACTTCATACAAGCACATGAAGGAAAGGGCAGTGTTTAACTTTGCAGCAGACTGGTTGCTCTCCGTCCTAGTTATTTGTGGCACCACTTTGGAGTGAAATGCTCCTTTAGCCTGCTTCTCTTAAGGTTCTGTACCAATTTGGATGTTCAGGTTCTGAAACTTACAGGTTTTCTTTGTTAAAGACTCTTAGACTTAAATTATGGAGAGACAGATGTGCAGGAACAGTAATGAGAATGCAATTACTGTGCTTTCCAAAATTACCAGTTTGTAAGAAAACTGTCTCTTCTCTTAAATTTCGCTTTATGCTGCTGGTGTCAATTAAATGAATTATTAATCCCTTATGAAATTAATTAATTTTGGAACTTTTTTCTTGCAGGATATTAGTCACTCTTTCCATTTTAATGCAGCTTTGACTTTCATCTATTTATATTCATATAGTTTTCATGACCAAATGGCTCAGTGTCATCATTAATATCTAAGTGTATGAAGATGACTGTATTTTCCTATCTAACAGGTTTTGCTGCTTAAAATGACACAGTTAAGCACTGAGACTTTGGTTTTGTCATCTGTTGTTTAGGGTGTCTCGTACAAAGGTGAGAATAGGTTTTGTACTTGGTTTGCCGCCTTTGGTGGGCAAGTGTTGATTCCCTGCTTGT
>NW_017729011.1:27011003-27035458 GCF_001723915.1 Gavialis gangeticus
ACACACACCAAAAAAACCCCAAAACTTTGTGTCTCATGGAGACTGAAATTAATCTGGGCATTTTATGCCCTGGTGTCATGGATGACATCAGAATGGCCCTGTGAATAGAGTGTTTCATTCATGAATAATTTCTAAAGAACTGGCTAATAAAGAAAAATATGTTTTTTCTATTTCAGTACCTTTATAAATCTGCTGCATGTTCCCTAGCAGAGGATGATGCTGATTAGATAAATTGTGTTCTTTCTGGTATGTAAGTCTCAAACCCAATAGCTCTGTACCTTGGGTGGTTTTACGTCTACATTTTATCAAACATTAGTGTTGCATGATTAATCAAGGGAGCTTAGATGTGGAGCACCCACGTGAGTGTCCTAAGCACTGAATTACCAAGTATTGTGAGGTAGATCCCACTTGGCCTTGAAGCTGTTCCACTAGGTGTAGAATAGCTGGGGAGTCGCCCAGCTACAGGGCAAGAGCGAGAGGCTGGTGGTTAGGACATTTTCCAGGGAGGTGGAATGTGTGTACCAGTGGATAATGAATTATTTTATATAAAGTGAGATGTCATTGGCAAGAGAAATTGAGACCCCTGCCCTCCCCAGTGCCTCCTCCTGAAACTTTATAGTGCGGTTTTTAGGGCATTCTCCTGGGGGGTGGAAGATGTGGCTACAAATCCCCTCTAGTAGAGGAAGAAATGAATCAGTGTCTTCCTCATCCCAAATGACTGCTGTAAACTAGCGGTGTTGTATAAATGGAGAATGATGCTGACCACATCACGGCCACCTCCTGCTTTGTGACGCGAGCTCATAAAAATCAATTCCAGCCATAATTATTCAGTAAATTCCACTCTTATTCACAAATCATTTTGAGATGACTGAAACCGTATTGGGGGAAGGGGTAACTGTGGTTTCATGTGAAGGATTTGAGATGCATATACTCTTCATGTGTTTTTGTTTTTACACTGTATCCTGTATTTATGACTCAGAGGACACAATGGAGACATGATTCACAAAAAAAAATTAAAACTTACACAACCACGTTTTTGGAGAGGCCTCTAACGAGGGAGTATGCTGTCAAGTACACATTTGTACTAGGGCAAAAGCCACCTTTTTCATCTTGACTATGTTTTAAGTAATATCTTGAATGCCTGTACATATCCATTTTGCCAGTTTCTTCAGACTAAAGATCATGTTGGAAAGCGTGCAGATTTTGTGTGTGCGTGTGTAGATCTATGAATAACCTGATTTATATTTTTCTCTTGCTTCATCCTCTTCTTTTTATAACCCTTCACTGATATTTTTAAACAGATGATGTAATTGAATTATTGTATAGTTGTAATGAGTTTTTTGAACTTCTCAGAATAAACATTAAAGCCATGAGAGAACTGTTTATTGGAGCATTTTTTGTAAAAGATTTAAGAATATACAGTGTACACAAGCATAAGCCAATTGCTGCTCTGGAGCAAATGCACAAATTGCTTGTTGGCAGGGACACAGACTCTTGTATGGTAAGGAGAAGGTTGTTTTTAGATTGTGTGTGGTGTTTTTCTGGTTGGTTGGCTTATTAAAAAAATTAAGTAACATCCTACCGACACATTTTTTCTGTTGTGAAAAATGTGTCCTTTTGTTGGAATTTCTTACACTAAAATACAGGAGTGACAAGAGAGGTAAGAGAGCAACTATTTTTATAGAAATGACTCAAGTCATATAATGTTGCATTCATGTGCAAATTGCAGGTGTCCATAATTTGATGAGTGTGTTCTGCACCTGCTGCACACTGAGAGAACAATTAAATGCACTTTAGATGCATTTTTATTTCAAACATGCGATACAGTAGTTTTCCTTCTCCTAAATATGGTTGGAAACACTGATAAGCCACCGTAACTCAGGGCAGCTGTCTGGATAGAACTCATGATTATCACCTGTACTGGAAACCAAGTCCTGCAAGAACAGCCGTGCAGGCCAAAATATTTCTTGAAGCACATTTCATTGTTTAAAGGGCCCACATTGCCCAGTTAAAGGCCAGCTTGTGCCGGTGTTGACTACTGCTTTGCTGTTACAGTTGATTCCTGCTTCATCGCATGATGTCGTTTGTTTAGATTTCAGATTAGAAGAAGGCGAAGATTATCACGATCCAGGGATGGGCTTTGACTACCCTTAGTAACTGCACAGGAGAGCGGTAGGGAGTAAGTTCAAATCATAGCTGCACATGATACTTTCCACTCACAAGCAGATGGCCGTAGCCATTACTTTGCCACCTTCTCCGCTTTCCGAAGTGCCTGGCCAGCTCTGCTGAAGTGGAACCATTTTTGTTGCATTTCCAAAATAGAGGCACCAAGCAAGGAAACGTCAACCCTTAAGTGAAAGTTTGAAGGCCTTGCTGTGCTGGCTCTTGTACTCATACTGCTGTGACCCAAACAATACTTTTTATTTCACAGTGAACATAAAATCATCAGCAGGTGAAAAGACTATCCAGACAGTACTGAATCCAGTCCCAGTTTAACCCAGTGTCCTAGAGGCAAAAGGCGTTTCACCTGTTATTGAGCTTCCATACTTACAAGAACTGTAGTTATGAAATGAAGTCCTGCCCTAGATTTCTGATTCCCTGCGTTGACATCTTCTGTGATACATTTCTTCTTAAAGATAGTTTTACATCCACGTTGTATCTTCAGAATGATACAATGCAAAACACATCTGCAAGATGCCAGGTGTGATCAGCAGGAACAAGATGCAAGAAGATATACTATGTAGGGTTATTCCAAATGTTTCCAAATGTTATCATCTGGAAGCAAATTACATCATAACAGACTGGGTACAGTTTTGAGCTTGTCACTTCATTTTGGGTTGGCTCTCTGATTCCCTACAACAGAGTTGCTTGAAAACAATCTTAAAGGTAATACCGATTGATTTAGTTCAGGAGACAACCCTCCCTGCAGCTGAATATATCTGCTGTGGCTCTGACTGAAAAACAAGAGGCCAGGGGAAAAGAAAATGGGATAACTAATTTATAAAACTGTGCTATCTTGGGAATAACCATGGAGAATAGGAAGTGGCTGCAAGTAGAAGTGGAGAGTCCATGAAGGTGCATGTATGCTTGTGCAAAGACACATAAAGGGAATAGCACCTTAGACTGCTTTTGTGCTGGCTTCTTGCTTAGTTATTGCCTTTTGCATTTCACTAACACAAGCTCTATGCTGTCCTGAAATGAGGACTGAATGATCAGCATTTTTATGGGTAACTGTGCGTTTCCCCACAACCAGGTTTGGTTTTTGTACTGAAAAAGGTTCCAAAAAATATCTGGGGTTGCCTAAACCAAAATCACATATTAATGTGTCTGAGTAACTCTTTGGAAGCTGCACCTACTATTAGTAGTGTCAGTGCTCATAAATATTGTGGAAAAATGTGATCTGACCATAGAACATTTTCTAAAAAACAAATAACCTGTCATTTTATTTTGTGGCTAGAGAGTATTATTGTTTGCTGTGTCAGTTAAGCCAAGCTGCCCTCCTAGTCAGATCAGTGAATTAGGATTCTTCTTTTTATTCTTTTTTCTTTTTTTTAAAGATTTTAAAACAACCTTGAGAGAGATCTGTTCTCCACATTAACATTTTCACTACAAAATACAATTCAGAGGGTCATTTTTTCCCCAGCTTGACATGAATATTACTATCCATTAGGTAACATGAGGGTAATAAACCCATACTGTTCGCAGCCTTTTCTCTCCCCAAAAGCCTGGGACTGAATGTGGACTTTTCAGTGTGCATGAAAACAACTAGTTCTGGGCTCTGGTGAACTGTGCGTACTGGAAAGATGTTCTCTCCTAACTCCCTGCAGTTTATCAGAGGGGGCTCTTTTTTGATTACCTGTGCAGAATTTGACTAGGAGGAAGAGGTGCTGTTCTGGCTAACCAGACCTTATGGTCCTTAGAGCTTTGTACAATGATGTGTGGACTTCCACCCCAAGTGAGTGGGAGCCAGTGCATGTCCTGGAGCATAGTGATATTTGCTCCTTAAATGAAATGCCACATAGCTAAGCAGCTACAGCCTTCTGCACCACCTTCCATCCCAAATCTTCTCATGATGCAGGTCCAGGCAGAGCACGTTGCCTCATGGTGTCGGTGGCTTGGAAAAATGTAGCAAGGGCACTTATCATAGGATCAGAGGCAAGTAGGACTGGAAGGGACCTCACAAGGTCATGTGGTCCAGCCCCCTGCATGTGTATTGGGAAAAGCCTACAGACCAATCACTATGTAGTTAAGGTACTAGAGAACTGTGGCTGGAAAAGTCCATTTTATTCCTGAAAAATGCTTTTAGCACAAGGTTGGCCTAGTAAACGCACCTCCTCCAAATGATTGTGTCCACATCATCAAGTCACTGAGATGCCCCATCTGTTGTGCTTGGGGGCATCGAGCTGAATGGAGCCACACCCTGACTTGGGGCCCCTGGGCATCACTGTGGCTGCAAGGTGTGGTTGCCCAGCTGTTCAGCACTGGGGCTCATGTTGCACCTGGGATCCCCAAACTGCCTTAGTTACTATATGAATTTTAGCTGAAGTTGGGGGTGTTGCCTTTGTCTTGTAAAGTCCAGTGTGGCAAGGGCTGCCCTTTGTCTGTGTAGCGTTGTGGCCATTGCAATCATTCGAGGTACTCAAGTTAATTGCTCATGGCTGCAGTAGGAGGGTTGTCTGGAAGGGCATTCTGGTCTGGAGGGCATTCTTCTCTCTCCTTGTCTGCCAGGCTCTGGATTTGTGTCGTTTATTGTCTTGGGCTCATAGCAGAGGTGGAGCGGACAATTCTGGCTGAGTGGGAGGTGGGGGTTGTGTTCCAGTTTGCATGCTGCATGGGTTTTTAATTTTCAGAATGCTCAGAGCTTTGGATGGACATGTTTAAAATACATAATAGTGTAATTGCTATTTCTGTCCATGTTTCAAACCTCGTAAGCTTGTCATCTTAGCAGGACTCTTTTCTAGGCTTGTGCACAAATTGTAATATCCAATTTTTTTGTTTGTGTAGCAACTGTTTCCTTCCATTGTGAATAAAGAGCATCGTTTTGCCTTTTGTGTCATTGTGTCTAGGTTAAATGAACTTTATAAATCTTTTAACGCTATGTTGTGATGCATCCAGCTTTTTTCAGTATAGCTATAAAGTGTTTTTAGTTTCTGCTCTGACCAGAGTTACAAAGTGCAAAATGATTCCCACATCTGTTTTTCTGATACTCGTTAGAACTGTTTGTCACTTCAGTCCCTATTCACGTCTTACAAAAGGAAGTGAAATTATAAACTAACCTACATTGCTTAAATGTTTGTTTTTGATCACAGAAGGCTGTGCTAGATCACACACTGGGGAAAGAGATTACCATGCAGTTTCTGAGGTAACTAAATGTAATGGTCTGAGCACTCACTATTCTGTAAGCAAATGACTTGTTACAATATGAATTATGGTAAGATTAAGGCTTATGGCTCGCTGTTAGTAACACTGGTGAGCTTGACGGAGCCCAACTTGGCTTCCTGTTTACTACTTGTATCTTTTTGCAAAATCTGTTTAGTTTCTTATGTGTTTTGTTTAAAGGAAGCTTCAATAGCTTCCTCTTTTTCAAACAAATACCAGCAGCCCACGCTTTCCATGCATAATCCTACAGTAGCAAACCACCTCTACAGCCCCCATGCCATGTGTCTGCCAATAAACTTACTAACTGTAGTTGCATTAAAACTGTTGGTGGCTTCCACAGCAAAAATTCTTATTAAAAGTGTTTAAATCTTTTATTAAGGATACAGAAAAAGGAGAAAGCCACTTAAGCATTTGAAGCTTAAAGAGTTAAAGGCTTTCACTTTAGAAGTTTTCCTCATCTCTTTTCCCTTTACCTGTATAGCGCCTTCTATAGAGAAAGCTTCTATGATAGGCTTCTGGATGGTATTAAAGATTATCCTATCTATTCTTTGGGAAGAAGATCTTAATTTACGTAATTGTGTGGTTTGAAGTCTAGGCCTTTTCTTTTAAGACTAAACTAAATCAACTCATACAAAACGAGAGAGAGGATAGCAAGGTTGAAAAGATAACTTGTCCCCGCTAGCGATATTTACTTTCAGTCTTGCTGAAGAAACTTAGGCCAACAGTACAGCAAAGCCTTGAAAACTTTTACCAACTTCAAGCTTTTTAAGGCATTTTAAATATTCTGTCTGCCTTTCAGATATGTTTCTCTCCACCTCTGAGTAGAAGTCCTCTGAAGCTATGTATGCAAGTAGTCTGGAGAGAAAGCAGTTAGGTAACATTCACTTGACTTGAAGCACTGCAAAGAAAGTCCAAGCCTCTCTATTAGCACATCTAGCATTTTGTTGCCATTCCAAAAGAAGGAAATGCTCAGCTCCTTTCCCAGTATTGCAAGCTATTTCTCTCTCCATGTGAACAAACTGAAGGGGAAAGGAGGTATTTTTGAGGGTCTAGCACAATGTGCATCCTCTCAGAAACATGAGTGACTGGTTGCCAGGGAAAGAAGAGCACAGCTTGGAAAATCCCTAGAGTCCAGAGAGTGCTTTCAAAGACAGGACTGTGTTGAGATGCTAAAAGCTGCAGATGAAATAATTCAGGTTGATGGGGACCTAACCACTTCCTCCCATTTCTGTCAGCTGTACTCGTATTTCTTAAATCTGTTCCAGGTAAAAATAAATTAAAAAGAAATGAAGATCTGACATTCAGTTACATTCCAGCTATTCATGCAACTCTGCAGTAGTATTTTATGTTGTAGCGCTGGATGATGAGGGCTGCCATTCAATGTCTGGGGCAGCTGAAGTGTAAAGGGGTCCTCTGATGCATGTGCTGTCAAGGTAGTGCATGAAGCTGTTCTAATTTACAGCAGTTAATAATGGCCCGTGCACTGAGGTTCCCATGTGATGAGCAAACCTCCACGGGCTTGTCAGGCCAGCTTTAAGGTTGCTTTGAACTGTGGATCTGTCCACAGGTTTCTTTGACATTAGTCTTGCATTTACATTCATGGCACTCTTACCTAAGAGAATGCCTGCATCATATCAGGCTCTTCCTCTTTTTAACTGTCCTTCTGTGGTTTCCCAGGGGGCCTGTGATTACAACAAACACAGAGTGTGTGTTTATCATCTCTTTGTTCTGTCTCATCCCCAGGTGCAGCCCACACAATAAATGGCCCTGCAGTAAGGTCAAGATTTTTTTTTAATGTCCTGCTATTTGTACAAGGCTGTGGATTTGGTCAGGTTGAGTTAAACCACTCTTGTAACACCTCTGCTGGTATTGGTGGCATTTTCTCAGAAAATATGCATTTTAACCTCTTGAATTATAGTTATACATTATTACCAAACAGAACTTTTTCCAAAATGACGTACATACATATACGTTAGGTTGTAGAAAACATTTTTTTCAACTCCTCCTGCTGAAACATTTGGCCCCTTTGAGTCACTGGTAATCAACATGCAGGAATGTGTAATATTTATACAAATGGAAGGTTTATGATAATTCACTTTTTCTCACAGCTTTAATACAATGACTGTTTCAGTGAAGTGGTTTCAGTCTTAGCACTTTACATGAAATACTAAACGTGGCAATAATATACATTATTCTAGAATTGTAAAAAGTGTATTCAGTAAATGTACATTGGTTTGAGTCACTGCTGTACCTGACTATGATAAGGTACAGTGTCGAGCCAAGGTTTCGGACCAGTCCTAGCAAGCTTTCTGATTTCTGCTTTGCAAATCAGGAGGGGAAAGTAGCGAACTTCTGGAACAGTTGTGGTCAGTGAATCTATGTGAAACAGACTGAAACATTCCTCTTGCAGGTCATTTTAAACATTACTTCACCAGTGATTAATGTCAGTGCTACTTCTTGAGTGCATTTAAATATTCCTGTACCTTTTCCATCTTGGAAATTCACTTCAGAAATTTCCAATGACTTTATAGCCTTCTATGTATACACAATGTCTGACTAATTAATTGTCTTCTATCCTTAAAACATATGCGCTGGCTAGAGCCATGGAAGCCAAAAAGTAGCTAAATTCAAATAGAAGAAGTTTTGTTTGTGTGGATTTGGGGTTATTTTGATTGATTAGTTGGTTGGTTGATGGATTGGTCGATTGATTTTAGTGTAAATTCAGTGAAAATAAATTATGAAAATAAGTAAAATGAAAGATAAAGAAAAGTAAAATCAAACACTGCCTATTGTGTTTTAAAATCAGTTCTTTGTGCAGTTGGATTGTCTTGCTGTTGCTGGGTCTTAACTATACTTGCAATGTCAAATTCTAAGACAACTTAAAGCTATGATACTTTTCTATAAATAGAAAAAAACTCCCATCTCCTATAGGCGGGGGCTCTAACTAGCAAATGTTTCTCCCTTCAAAGTGTGTGTTTGTTTCTGCTTTTACAGTTAAAAAGCTATCAAAGCAGCTAAGTAATTTTATGTATTTACTTGCAGGCAGAAACTAAAAACAAGGTCCTTCTCAGCAAATCTACTTTAGAGCCCTGTCATTTTCCTAACTTTTACTGCATTTTCAGTTTTAAAATCTGAGAGAGCAGCAAAACAAGCCTTAATAGAAAATCATGTGATGATTCATTTAAAGTAAACAGGATGAATTATTTTGCTTGAAATTTCAAAGCTAAAAGTGCTAAAATGACACTTATTGTGGTCCTTCTCACCAAGGGTGTCATGCAGCCTCCAATGGACACAGAGTGTTCATTAACATTAATGGACGCTGCATTTGAATCATGGGGTAGAATTAAAACTTGTGCAACAGGGGTGATGCCCAGCACTGGACAGTGTTATGTTATTGCCACAACCCCACACGACCGACCTGTCAGTGAAGTGTGGGCAGTATTTCTCGGGGGAGGACTGAGGACCTTTCCACTCGCACGTTCTGCATAAGTCAAGTGAGCCCTTTGGTCCAGGTTGAAAGAAGTGAAAAAAGACCTGCAGGCTACTTTGTTCTGGTCATTTCTGAGAACTGCTTTTTACTGCCTTATTAGAGACTCTGTACACGTGGGCTGGTGGGGTATAGGCACAGTGCAGACGACGGTCTTCACATCTGTAGAGGAGACAGTGATATCAACTGTCTTGGAACCAAATAGGAACTTGCTATCCAGTAAGTGATATCTGTGATAGCTTCAGTTAAGCATCATTGTTAGCTGTAGTAACAAAAGGATGGGAATGAAAAGTAAATATGGAAAAAAAGGACACCTGATAAAGAAGGGCAGCTGTTTGTTCTGACTCACATGCCAGATGCTCTCTCTTAGAGGGTTCATATTCAGAAGTGCGCTTGGAAAATACCGGCCCTGTAACAAAGGAACATTTTTTGGTCTTTTAACAATGAGTAGCACATAGCTGGGGGATGAATGGCAAGTCAAACTGCAGACACAGCACAAAAGCCTTGGCAGACCATGCAACGTGAAGCCAGGCTCCTCTTTTGTTACAGTTGTGGTTACAAGGAGCTGGCAGCTTTTAGAACTGTAAAGTCTAAACATTATATTTAATAACCTTGAGTGCTAGTGTGAAGTCTGGCAGGTATGAATTCCCTCCCCTTGGTTCCCAGGGCACCATATAAATGAGGAGAAAGAGATGAGTGAAAGACACAGAAGACATAGCTCCAAAGGGTGTTTATTGCAGCTATTTATGACTCTCCTTTGTTGCTGCAATGAGGGTAAGGTTCATTTTGTTTTGCTGTACAAAAATTCGGATCTAAGGCAAACCTCTTCTAGGTGCAGGAATTTAGAAAGCAACTTACCATGTTGTTATGGAGTGGAAATCCTGAGGGTGCTGTACGGACAAACAGGGCATCACCCCATCCTGTAGATCCAGTTTGGACACAGGCTGCATACGAAGAAAGAATAACGACAAGTCTGGTGTTAAGAACTCAAATGGCATAAAATCGGGAAAACGCTGACTGTGGAGGTTCGTGAGAAGGGGAAAGGTGTGAGGGGTCAGCTGTGGGGTTTAAAAATTCATTAAAAATGTCTGGAGCAAGAGGCAACAACAAGGATTGTAGCAGTGATGATTTTCAATCGTTTGGCGTTTTTAGCACCCCTGCACATGGAGCAGGCCTCCACAGGGCTCGTATTGGATGTCAGAGAGGCTTTCTAATGAGAACAGAGAGAGCGAGCCACATAGGCAGAGGGTGATAACCATTGCTTAAAGTGTGATATGGCTTTTACAGATGGATGGTTTTCTATAAATGCAGACATTCAGTAGCTCTCTCAAGAGCCAGTTGCTAGAACCTGAAGCTGTAGAACATGTATTAAATGTTTATTTTCACTTTAAAAACAAGAGGAAAGAAATAAAGCCTTATCCCTTTAACTCTGTCTCTCTGTAGCCCTCTAATTGCTTGTGTACGTGGTGCGGTTCCTCGCGTGTGCTGCTCTGGTTGGCCAGCGCCAGATGAAAGTGAGAAATCTGGTCACAATTCCATCTTTGCATTTCCTCGGACTCATTCCGTTCACGTTGCCCCTGGGGTGGCATTATGCATTACAAGTCGCCTGTTCATGTACGCTTGGCAAAAACTCATCTCCAATTTGTTGTTAAAATGTCCCAAGCCCTACCAAGGCTAACCAGCGTGTACGTTCATATTCATCTCAGCAGAAAAGCTTTCCAGTCATTACTGCGCAGAACACTTCATCCAAATTCTTGAAACCAGCCAAACCACAGAGCTGTTGGCTACTTTCTGACTGTGAGCTAAGCTCTTGAGAATGGTGTCTCTGGTTTTGCAGACTGCTGACTACAGTGATTTGGGCTTTTTACTATGCAATAGTAAATTGATAAGTTGCTTTCTTTGGTGTTCTCTGTTTGATTTAGTATGATTCAACCTCACAGATTTATGTGGAAAAGGTTTTCATAAATGCAGTCTGCTGGAAAATGAAAACTATTTTTGTCTCTCTGGTTTTCCTATCAAATCATTGTGATTACTTAACTTCTTGGGAGAAAACAATGGAAAATATTACTTTTCACAGGTTTCCCCTTGTATGTGCCAGTTACTGTGCGCCCAGCAGACATCACTTCCTCTGCTACTGAATGTACTGTACCCAAATATGCATGTAGAACTGCAGCACACGTGAATAACACAATTCTTGGTATCCCATAAAAGCATCACATGTACTTGAGGATGTGTGGAGAGCTGAGTTTGTGCGTGAAAACATTTAACTTCTGCTCCTTTTATAGCACTCACTTAGTGATAATTGTTGTCATGGTAACAGCACAGTTTACCAAACAAGTACTCAGGATTACCCTCTTTAATCAGAAGAATAAGTAAGTATAATCAATTATCATGGTCAGCCCTTTCTACAATACTTTTCTTATTTTTTGATGTTATTCAGCTCTAGTAAAGCAGAAAAAGTAGTAGTGGATTCCTAACTAACACAAACAATAGGCAGCAGCTGCTCACTAATTTGTCTGCATTACACAATTGTAGAAGGGTCAGGGCACCCCTTGGCTTAATCAGTCAGAGCATCCCCTGCGCTTCATACCCAAGCCAGGATTCATGAGCCCTCTCTTCTGACCTTGTGTATTTACATCCAGGAGAGGAGAGAGAGGCACAACACAGAAGTCATCCCAGTTTTCAGCCTGGTCTTAACCAGACCTAGATTTTTTGCTGCAGTTTTGTAATAATGATCATTTTGGAGCTGATTTGGATGCTTCAGGGAACTGAATTTCAGAGTGTGCTCACAAGTCACAGAAAAACTACAAACAAGCACATTTGAAAATCCGTCCTGTTAGGAGTAGTAGCACGTACGCTGTGTGCGTTGCATCTAAAAGGCATTGCCCTCATTACCAGACCATCTGAGTGATCTCACGGTTGTGACATTCCTTCTCCCGATGCCAGTTTGAAGCAGGAAAGTGCTGTCAGATGGGAAAGAGACTGGCCCAGATCACGCAGGATGTCTCTAACAGGGCAGGGACCTCAGTCCAAGTTCCCTGAGTTGCAAGCCAGTGCTGTAAGCAGCACACTGTCCTTCTGGCTGGTGACAATTAGGAACCTACCTAAGTCGTGGCAAGACAAAGGGTTTTTCATGGCCTACTTGCAGCATGCAGAGCCAGTTTTGCATACATTTTGTGGCGGCCCTGCCCCTCGCCACTGATTGGCAGAGGTCCCCTGGCAGCCCCACCCCTCATTGCTGATTGGTGGAGGGTGCCTTCACTCAGTCTACATCACTACTGCTTTTTTTTTTTTTCCCTTTAGTTGATTTCACAGGAATTTGCAGCCCATGCCAGATTTCCCTGTGATCGTGAGAATCGTGGACAATGCTGTTTTTTGTGAAATCTGTGAAACCACGATTTAGGTAGGTCCCTTGTGAAGATGCACAGTTCATCACAATATTCTTGTTTCTTTTCTTTCCAACAATGAGAAAAGTCTTCCCCAGTGACAGCATCTTGGAACTGTGGTGGGTTCATTGGAGCAGAAGTATTCTGCTACACCTCTGTGTTTCCCGTTCCCCTAACGAGGAGTAAATCGCCCACAGGCATGCATGAAGTTTTCAAATCTTTGTGGCCTGAACCATTCAGGTCAGTGGAAGTGTATCCATTGAGTCTGTGGACCCTGGTTTGGAACCTGGAAAAGTATTTTGTCGTCACCAATCTTGGACAGCGGTGCCTAAGCCAGGGGACTGTCCTTGTGCCTATGTTGATATCTCTCTTACTCAAGAACATAAAATTAAAGGATGAAAACAGAGAGGCCTTCTGGAGGGAATCAGAAGGTGCAAATAAGTGACCTTGTGTCAGCTTCCTACTGAGCACCGCACTCTCATGCCCCCCCCCCCCCTTCCCTATTGAATTTGGCAATAACTGGGCCTGTACCTAGAGCAGCCCCTGGGTTGGGCACTGGGCTGCCTGTCAGGAGACCAGATTCTGCTCCCAGCTCAGTGACTGGCCTGCCAGGTAACCTAGGGTGGGTAACACTACTCTTTGTGCAAGGGGAATGATGGCGGAAGAGGCTTGGGGATGGTGCAAGGAGAAGCGTGCTGTAAGAGCTGGGAACTCTTACTGCGGTTCCTTTGCCAGAGCTCAAGGACTCTGCCCCTCAAAGTGGAAATCCCAGTGGTTCATTTAACTGTGCACGGGTTGGCCATGCTGCTTCCTTGCTCTAAACGATTATTTCCATCATGTTGTAAACTAATGAATGCTCTGTTCTTGTCCGCATGTCGTCAGCTGGCAGGCTGGTTTCAATGACAATGGAGAAATGTCAGCATCCCTGGAAAATATTTTGCCTATGGAAGCAGCTGCCCATGAGCTCACTCCCTGGAAAGTATCCTGATGGCTTCACATTTTCGGGAGTTTTTTGTGCACAGTAGCAGAGGCATGAGCCAGAATTTGAAAAGCTCACTCATTGTGTTTTCTTTGGCACACTGGCAGGCTTGGACCTGTCCTCTGGGAGGTAGGTCTCCAAGTCTTTTGCTGAGGGGAATTAATTTTGTGTTTCTCCTCAGAGAAGAAATTGATTCTCATCCGCTAATATTATCACTTTGTGTTTGGGTTACAACAGAGGCAAAAGGCCACAGTCAAGGTGAGGGCTACGTTGCACTAGCAGCCGTGCAAATGTCCATGAAGACATGGTTCCTGCTGCTCCCAGGACCTTACAGGCCAAGCAGTATACCAGTACTGGGAGGGAGAGGAATAGTCGACTGCAGTTTGATGTACAGTTACCAAGAAGAGAGCTGGTCACGTCCCAGCATGTTGTCGCGCATTTACCTGGTATCTTTGACTCCTTCATAAACCCCTCCATCTGCCCACTCATCCTCTTTCTCTTCGGCACTACCAGGATGCATGCCAACTGCACTGCTCATTCATCTGCAGTGATACCTGATTCCTCATCTGGATATTGTCTGTTTTGATAGTAAGCTCCCTTGGCAGGAACATCAGCCCTTGGCATATCTCAGAATAATGCAAAAGTTGTTCTGATCATTGCAGATTGACATTGGCTGTTAGGAGAGCTAGGGATTGGGGCACCTAAGGCTGTGCCAGTCGCACGCGCTTCCCCCCTGGTCACACTCCCTCTGCCAGCGGCCAGGAAGGGGTGGTGTAGCTGTGCCACAGTCAGTCTTATGGCAATGTAGGATCCCTGTGAATGGGGAATTCTGCAGCGGCTAATTTCCCAGCCCTGGGTTGGTGTGGTGCAGTGCTGACATGGGAAAAGCAGGCCTGGTGCCTTCATTCTCATCTGTGATGTGCCTAGCGCCCTCTCGGTGTTACATAAACATTGATGATAAGAGTTCTGGTATGGCTGATGCTGGATAAGGCAGCATTAGTTATAGCTGGCTCCTTTTCCAGTTAGATAAATTTTGTGAGGCTGAAAGCACCAATTGTTTTTCCCTGGAAACCAATATGACTCAGAAGGTGTAAGGGAAGTGGATATAGGCAGCACCCAGGTGCCATTTTTACTGAGCTGTTTCTTTTCCCTGTTCACAGAAAGACTACATCTCAAGTGGGATGTAATAAATGTGTTTGCTTTGAATATTAGTGCCTTCTGAATCAGAGCCATAGAAAATGAGGGCTGGAAGGGAGCTCAGGAGGTCACATCTTGTCCGACCCCCTGCTCAAAGCAGAACCAGCCCCAACTACGTCATGCCAGCCAAAGTTTTGTCTACCCAAACCTTAAACACCTCCAAGGATGGAGTGTCCACAGCCTCTCTGGGTAGCCTGTTCCAGTATTTTACTACCCTCCTAGGCCGTGTCCACATGAGCATGGAGGTTTGGTTCTCCGGGGACAGCTGGCAGCAGCACCCTGGGAATGCCTGTGCCACAGCCCTGTGGTGCATGGCGGGTTACCCCAGGTGGTGTAGGGGTGGCTGGGGCCCACACTGGGCTGATGGCAGCAGCCTGTCCTGAGGGCCAGGGGCCTTCTGGGGCTGCAGCAGCAGCGATCCTGCCACTTGGAGCCTGGCTGGCAGCTGGAATGTGGCTCCGGCCACCCCAGCTCCAGTTTTGAGTGGCACATGCCGCTCCCACATGTGCTGCTCTTTTTGCACAGGTTTTTTTGACCCCTGTATATCCAGGGGTCAAGCTGTGCTGCTTCCTTGCAGCATAGAGAACAGCTGAATGTGTGGTATGAGGTGCCACATACCACTCGTCTGGATGCAGCCCTAGCGAGAGAGTTTTTCCTGATATCTAACCTAAACGTCCCTCGCAAGAGGAATAGCAGGACAAGGGAAGACTGACTGCTGAAAATCTTAAGAAACCTGTGTGGAGTTTTCTTCTCAAAAAGGAGACTTCCCTTTTTTTTAATTGCCTGCTTTTTAGCCTTGCCATGTTACTCTCAAGATCCCGATAAAAAACAGACCAAAAAAATCCCAGCCAGGGCAGCAAGGAAGGACTGCCGTGAGGAGTGTGGAATGCTCCATTAAAAAACCCCAGAACAATATAAGGTGTTGGTCGCATAGGAGGAGGCCAGCCTGGCACAGTGCTCCTGGAAAAAATGTCACGACGTGGCAGCAGAGAGGGAGCATTTCCCCTACACTCTTCACACTTACGGTCAAATCGGTTGCTGAGATGCTTGGAACAAAGGGTGTGTATGTACTGCAGCTCATGCAGACGCATCTGGGCTAACTTCAAACTATCCATGGTGGTACGGGTAGTAGTGTAGCTCTGGCAGCAGGAAACTCAGTGCAGTCTGCAAACCCCACTCGAGGATCTAGGTAAACACTAGAGCGCTTAGTCTGCCCTGCTGTAGCTGTGTTGCTAGCAGCACCTGAGCTTGGCTGCTGTAGAGCTGTCTTGGGCAAGTCTGTGAGCTGGAGTCCTAGCAGTGACTGTAGCCTGGACATGTACATAGCACTTGCCCAAGCCTGGAATTTACCCCAGGCAGGTCAGTGAAGTAGATACAAAGGCAGAAATAGAAATGTGAGTGGGGAAAGCCACCAAGCCAAGAAAGTCTTAACTAGAGCTGTTGTGCAGAGTCCGAGCAAGTGAACAGAAATTAAATCTAAAGTAGTTTTCCTTGCAAATTCTAGAGATGATCTTGAGTTGCGATCTCCTTCAGTAGCAGGTCGTGGTGAGAGAAGGAACCTTTTCTCTGTCTGTATAATCCACCAAACACTGTGAGCAGCCACAGCCCACTCAGAGGATTTTTCAGAGAAGCTGCATAGCCCACAGAGGGAGATTTGGATTGGACTAGTACTGGGCATACAGAAGCACAAAAGAATGAGCACAGGTAGATAATTGTGAAGACAGTGGAGAAAACTGAGCACTGCTCAGTCATTCTTGTAAACGGATCAGCGTTTATGGGGAGCCACCCTAAATAGGTTTCTGAGGGGACACAAGGCAGCATTCAGCTCATGCCACCTCCAGGACTGGAGGCCATGTAACCATGTGCCTTCATGCCATGTGCACATTAACAAGCTTGGCTGATAGACTTCAAAAGCCTGCACATGTGGAGCAAGCACAGCATGCGTCTCCGCACGGTGCTGCCTGGCACTGCGTAGGCGTACCCTACGTCACCATGGTTCTTCCTAGCCTGCGAATGGGGGAAGTTTGTTGCCTGTGATCTTCAAGAAAGACCCACTGTAATGGGAATTGCACCAAAACTCAGGCTGAAGCAGACTGTGCCGATTTGTCTGCCCAGCACTATTATGTAGAGATGGTTTATTTTTCTGTAGCTTTTGAACATATGGGAGACAATCACTGTAGAAAATGAACTGTAAGGATGTCTCGGTCAGGAGGGACGGTGAGGACTAATTTCTCTGGTCTGCATTTGCAGCTTGCAGTATTTGGTCACTGAATTATGGAACCTGGGAGATGCAAAGAGTAGATCAACATACTTAATCCACAGATCTGAAACACTGAGCCTACTAAAACAGGTTACAAAACAGGGGCTGTTTTCAATAGAAAGCAGAACAGTTAAGGGATTTATTGAAAGTACACAGAAGTTGTAATGGTGTGGAGTTCAGCCCCAGTAACTGTTTCCACAGGTGTGTGGAGTGCAGGGTGTAGGTGAAAATGAAAATAAACCCAGACTGGTTATTAGGAAATGCTTTTCAGCAGAAAGCAATAAATACCCCAAATAACTTGTCAGCCAGAAGTGTTAAGGCACCAAGGTCATTTGACCCTTCCCCTCTCCCCCGCAAACCAAACACATGTATGTATATATGCATGTGCATATATGGATAAACCCACATTAAAATGAATAGACCCATGCAGTGTAACTCCTGTTTGGGAAGGAGGATGTTTGTAGCAAGGGAAGCAGATGTTTAAAAGACTAGTCTGGGCCAACTGAAGAATGTTACAGACCGGACTGGGTTTTTTTTTTAGTAATTCACCAAACTCCTCTCTTCCGCTATGCTTATGTTCACGGCAGCCCGTGTTGGTACTGTCATGGCGCAGGTGCTACCAGCACCCCTGACTGGGCTCTGGGTCCTTGTGCCCTTGCAAAAGAAGAGCATCTGTTACCCGGTGGCAGCACTGGGGGGTATGCAGTGTAAGATGTTAGCACATCTGTCAGGAGAGTGTTACCAATAGGGAGCATGACATGGCCCTTTCTTTTTCTTAGTCCAAAGTGCACGTCTTAGAGTGGGTTTCAGAGAAAGTTACATGGCCCTAGCCTTTCAGTTGCTTAAAAGACATCTTTGAAATGTGTTCCTTCTTGCCTCTCATTGACCCTGTGGCTCCAGCTCAGCCCTTCTGTGTGAGAGCATCCATGATATTTTCGCCACGTCACCCTTTCTTTTCTAAAGCAGCAGAAAAGTTTTGCAAAATGCACTAGGGCTCTGCTAGTATTGGGAAAGGCTCTAGCAAGTTCTAAAGAAAACTAGCAATGAAGGGCAACACTTGAAAACTGGTTTCTATTCTTTGATGTGACCTTGGGCTGGCAGGGGCTTGGAGTGGTGTGAAGGAAGCTCCAGAAGGAGGAGGGTCCCATTAGGTACTGCTCTCTCTTGTCTTGGGGAGAGTGAAGAGGGAGCTGTGGAGGAGGAGATCATCCAGGCCTCGGCTGGAATACGCAGAGTTGCGCTGTGAGAGTATTCTGGAGTTTTACAGCACAGATTCAATCCAGCATCAGATGTACCAGACATGTGAACGAGATGTTGTTCCTGCTGATACTCGGTGTCTTTTCAGACTAAATAACCTTGCCAGCCTGCCCCTGCTGGAAAACGAGAGAGAAAGAAACTGCAGCCAGCCACACCGCTTTTCTTCAATTCCCATTACTGCTTGTACTGTTATGTAATTCATGGCTGTAGATGACAGTAAGGAGACTTTGCTGAAGACTAAAGAGCACATGAGGACATTGAGTCTGCAGGAAAGAATGTACATTTCCCCAGATGGAATTGTTATTACCAGTTCTCTTGCATCTGGATTTAAAAAAGTAATGGTTTACAGTTAGTTCCAGTACCAGTAGATTATACTAATATAATTTGTCCCAAGTAAGGGATTCAGAAGCTTTTGTGTTCACTGCACAAGTTTGCCTAGTTCTGTCATTCTTTTACTAATGAATAACTGCAAAGCTTCCCCTCCTCTCTGTGGGAAGTATTTGATGCTCTAAATATACTCCATACAATATACTGGGATAGCTTCTCCCTACCTTAGAAAAATATCCTTTACTAGCAGAGCTGCATTTCCTGTTACTTTAATGGCTGGAATTTATTGAGACAGTTTGATGCGATAAAACCACATGAGTGCAGCTACGTGAGCCAGTAAGCTACGTTTCTGAAACCTTAGAGTGCTCTTTCCAAGGCAGGGCAAGAAAACATGGAAAAAATGTCATTAATCATAAATGATCTCAAAAAAGAAAATGGAAAGTTTAATATGGAAATGTGGCAATTTTTTATTCGGCACAAGTTGTTTTCCTGCCCAGAAGACCATTTCTTTGTTATGCAACAGATAAAGCTGTGGCACTAATACATAGGACAACCTACTAATAAATGGCAAATAAATTCCACCTTTTAAGTGACCCTGAACATACCAGTTACTGTGTGTAGTTTCGGGTGCCTGCTGCACGTTGTAGCAGTAGCTGCAGTGACCACTGCGTGAACCCTGTTGAATTCACCTCTTTTTGCCAATTAATTTAATCTAAATGACTAGCAGACTGTTCAGATGATCCAAATGGATTATAGATTATAGTAGCATAACACTAAAAATTCAGCACTGTAACAGAAGGAAAGGAGTATAGGAAACAGCAAGACAAGTTTCCCACCAAACTTCTTTCTGTACTTTTTCCTTCTGGAGTCACAGAGCATAGCGGTGGTGCTTCCACAGCCTCTGAGAACTGGACCTTCACAGGGTGTGTGTTGCCGCACACAAGTTGCAAGAAATTACTTTGCTCTTCCTGAGAAGCTGCGATTGGTTTTGCACAACACTGGGGGGAAATGCTTTAGATCTCATTCTGCCCTAAAAAACAGGCAGGCCCAGTGCCCCAGCACAGTCCTGTCAACTTCTGCAGGGCTCAGGGTGCCTGAATGCTTTGCTGCATGGTTCTTGTTGCAGGATCAGTGTTCACTAGCACATTTCCCAGGATGATTTCTTGTCAGTCTGACAACTGAAATGGAAGACAGAACTGCCAGTAATTAGAGGATTGCTGTGCTGTTAGCCAAGTCTGAGTCTTTTGATGCTCAAGGAGTTTGTATGCTTTCTAGGAGCTTAGAAGGTGTTTAGGGAATCAAAATAATTTTGGGGGGACACAGCTGGATACTCAGGTTGTGCTGAAAAGCATTTCAGGAAGTGCAAAGTGGAGATAGCTGGTTTTCTACGTACTGCTTTTATTGATCATAATTTTTCTGCTCTTCAGTTTTTCAAATTTGTGTTTTGACATGTACAAAAATTTTTTGATTGCCAGGTTTTGACTACTGGTCAGATGACATTTTTCAGTTTGTGTCTTGCAGGGCTGCTTCTCCATTAGTCCACTAGCTTTTCTCTGACACACAGGACATTGGGTTTTCTGATTCCATAGTCTTGACCTTCCATGGTGCCCCATGCCTTGCCTATTCATTTATAAAAAGTTAGCAAATCAGAAGGATAGGGCCTGATTCTCCTTTATTCTGCTCACGTGGAGAATGCATAAAGAGTGTGTTAGTATAGTTTATTACCACTTTCAGGCCACTTTTACATTGCCAAGTTGGTATGAACTGGCTCTAATGAAAAGGAGAATAAGTCCCTCCGTGTTCAGTCCTGCTTTTTCCTGGGATCCAGGTATGACACAAGATGCAGGATAAACGAGAGCCGGGCCTCACAGATCTCTCTTAAGAATTACATTGCATAACTGAGATCATTTTACTTTTAATAAACTTTACTTTCTCCTTGACCAGGTAAACTGTTCTGCAAAATCAGCAGATCCATAAATGTCTCCCTAACACACTTCTTTTACACAAGAGCTTTAGAAAGAGGTTGAATGGTCAGTGAAGGAAGCAAAGCACTTTTCCCCAAACCCTCCACACAACTGCGAAATGTGAACTAATGAAAATCTAAGCAATGTTTGGGCTGGTGACAAGGCATCAGGGTGCACTGTGCTCTGCCTGCACCAGGGTCTGTAGGTGCCCGCTGAGAACTGAAGACGAACCCAATGAAAACATCGGGCTTTGCACGACAAGGGCTGGAACTCACAGGACTCCTGTTCAGAAGAGCAGGCCCCCTCCTCCCACTTTACATTTCTGAGTGATCAAGGGGAAGGGCAACAGGCACAGAGAGACTGGCTTTTCTTTGTCTGTCTTTTGCTTTCCCCCATCTATTGTTCTGCAGACTCAAACCTGCAGGAAGCATGTTTGTGAGTAAAAAGCACTTCATGAAAATGGAGCCCTAATTTTTGGGATGGGAGTTGTGGGTTATGAGATCTTACTCCTAAAAATAGCATTATCTGGCATGTCGAGAAACAAAGGACTTAAGACAACTTAGCAGAAGTACTTGGACTTGAATAGATGACTAGTTTTCCATAACCCTAGTTAGCTAATCATGAAAAGCGTTTGCTGCAAAGTCCATCAACTGCTTTTGATCAGACTCCTTTTCAGATGGCTACAGAGCACCATAACCAAGTCTCTGCAATGTCTAAATGCAAATGTCCCCTCTCCCTCCCTCTCTCCTACTTTCCATCTCGTACCATGTGTATTTATACTCCCTGCTCACCTGCCACTCTTCCCTTCCCCCCACCTCAAAAAAACCCAGTTCAGTTCTATGCGGTAATTCTTTTTCTGGGGACTTTTGAGAGTGCTCTTGCCAGCTGCTACTTAAAAATGTTAGTTAAAGTGTGTGCACTCTGCAAGTCCCTATTTTTTCATTACTTTGAAGGGCATTACAAAACCACGTGCCAATACTGAGAGTGTTAGAGTTCCCCGTTTGATGAGAGCTCTATGCAATCATTACTGTGTGACAGCACCATAGAAAACAAAAGGCTATATTATAAGGCTGCCTTAGGGTCTCAAGCATCATAAATACCACATGCTATTCTTCTTTCCATAGATTTGGCTGACATTGTACAATTCCCTCAGCTGGAACTTTCTTTAGCTACGTAATTCCATAACTATCATATTTTAGGGCTAATATAAATATAAAGTATTTCCCCTTGTTTGTGTTTTAAAGTTAAGTTGCTTTTGATGGAACACAGCGGACTAGTAACTTGATTGTATACATGTATGAAATCAATATTAACAAGAGTGTCAGGACATGCACAGATGGAGGAGCTATTGGAAAATTCATAAAGCCCAAAGTTCAAACGGATAAAAGATCTGTGCCTGCTAAAGAACCTGCAGCCTTAGATACTTTGTTTAGGGAAAAAAATCAATAACATAGTTACAGGCATCACTACTGGTAATTTGTGAAGCTGATATGTGATATCTGTAATGAGATGCTGATGTTCCAACCATCCTGCGACCCAACATTTCAGTCCGTCTATGTGGCTAATTGAACAGTTTTATTGAGTGACATATATAGGAAAATAAAAAATTTTTGACACAGTAATTATCCTAAATTTATCCCTGCTGTAACCGATGAAGTCAGTGGGATTACTCAATGCCAGGTTATGAACTTCTGAGGGTCCATCCAGTCTGCTATATAAACGTGCCTTTTACAAAGCTCCTGGCGACGGTGCAGTTCAGTTGTTTGTCACCTAAGACACAGAGCTGCATTCATCAGTCTTTATGGACACGTTATGTTTGACACTTAGCATTGCTTGTCCATTGTCAATAGACTGTTACACACTTCTAGTGACTTTTATGCCATCAGCATGTTTAGGTAGACTTCTTGTGCTGTGCCTTTAGGTTTATTAGACTTCAACAAGGTTTTAGAAGTTGCTTTCTCCTCTAAAGGTACCATATAAAGGGGATCTCAATAGCAGAGGAATGGCAAAAATCTCTGCCATGGTTATTATAAGTAACAGTTTGGTACAGTCCTGTTAGGTTATGTAGCTCCTTTCAAGCAAGAGGATCTGTGGCCTTTCACAGAGCATAGCGATCATTTGTCCACGCCTGCAGTGCAGCCATCTGTCATGGCATGTGCAAATCAGAGAGACAGCTTTACAGGAGATGAGAGACCACCCCAAATAAGGTAGGAAGTAGGAAGGGCCTGGCTGTTACACAACACAAAATGCCTTCAGTACTGTGACACCCTCTAGCTGCACCAGTACCTTGATTGTACAAGCAACGCGCTGTTAGCTGGGTGGCCGTGCGGAAGGAGTGGGGATCTCAGGAAGTGAGGCTGCTGATGCAGCGAATGGTGCTCTGTCCTGCAGGAACACTCAAGAAGTGTAACTCAAAGATTGTCTTTTTCTGAGCTTTTTGTGGCCTGCAGTCATTTTCGTTGAACGCAGAGGGAGGCAACCTTTTCTGACTGCAGGCCAGAACTACCCACCCAAGTTGGAGGTAGACAGGTAGGCAAGAACTGGGACCTGGCCATCACTGCCACTGGTCACCGTGTGTGGCAGCAAAGGGAGAGTGCCCGTCACCTGCCAAAGGCCACTGAAGTCCTGCATCCACAGCTGTATCCAGCGGTCCTGCAAGCCCAGCCTGGCCTACCGGCCACAGGTTGCCAGCCTGTTCTTTAGTCTTTCAGACAAGAAGTTATCTGACCCCAGGACTGCCTTCTTTTCATGTTTGATAAGCACTGAGCAAAATGATTTGTAAAAAATACTGTAGGTAAAAAATGCTGCATCTATGAATTGCATGTGGCCCTAGTGTAAAACAGCTACTGGTGCTGGGTGCTGAGTCTGTGCTGATTAGATGCAGTGCAGTGACAGCTACACGTGGAACCAGGCACAGGGTGAGTTCTGCTGGGGAAGGAGTTCACTTCCAGTTCAAAATGGTCATGTAGTGCAGCTCTGCATTTTAAGCAAGGGTGCCTGCATTCCTGTGGCAGGCCAAGTGATCTGTGTGTATAGGATTTAACTTTAAGTTCGGGGTGTGTGTGTGTCTGCATGCACATGTCCGTGTATGCGTGTGTGTACATGTGCATGTGTGCACCACAAAATTATCACTGAATCTGTCCTGCACAGTCAGACCTTGCTTAGGGCTCAGACAAGGCTTTGTCTTCCCTGGCTGTCATGCCACTGGCTGCAGTTCCCAGAGAAGGATAATGATCAATGGTTAAGGCTAGTTCTTTATGTATATTATGTTTTTATATGAATTTTACACACCATCTAATACATGGGTCTGTTTTTGTACAGGCCCAAAATGATGAGATAGTTGCCTCAAGTGCATACGGTTACTTTGTTCAAGAAGGTATGAATACAGTATTTCCTTTCCTTGCTGTTACAAATTCATTGCACATTTCTTACCAGAACAGCTAGACCCAGGCACAAGCATGAGCCTCACTATTGTCTTATTCACTTTGTGGAATTTGCACCTCATGTTGGGAAATGTATTACATGAAATGCTAGAGTTTAGAGAAATGTGGTTTTATTTGTGCTGATACTCCTCGTGACCAGACCAGCTATCTTCTTGTGGCTTCATTGGCTCAGGGTTCTGCCTAGTGGCTTTTGGCCTTGTAGAGAGTCACGTTGTGTCGTGAAATGCATCCCCCATTGTAGAGAGTACAGTACAATGTCAGAAAGTTTGTATGAGTCTAAAATGATCGGTCTCATACATACAAACTTCACCTCGTGCTTTGCTGCTCTTTCTGGAAGCCTGCTGCAGGGCGAGAAGTGAAGGGGGAGGAAGATTGATTTGATCCAACCCAAACCTCTGAGCAGAAACCTGAGGTCAGTGAGTTGCTTCTCTATGGTTGCATCTACATGTTCATTAATGTGCAGTAGTTACTGTGCATTTAGTTTAGTACTTGCTTAATGAAGTACTAACTGAATGCAAAGAGTTACCGCGCAGTAGCTCCGCCGCATGTTTTTTTAGTGACACTTATTGTGCAGTGCTCTAATACTAGAGGAAGGCAATCCCCAGGAGGGTCAAAGGGGGCAGGAGAGCATATAAGCCTCCATGGCTCACTAAAAACATCCGGGAATGTCTCCTTGCCAAAAAGGAGGCTTACTCCCAATGGAAAGGAGGGGTCATCACTAAGGAGGACTATTCTGCAGTTGCTCGGGGATGTAGGGGGATGGTTAGGAAGGCCAA
>NW_017729011.1:27035957-27044485 GCF_001723915.1 Gavialis gangeticus
CAAGGAGTGACCAGGAACAATGGTCACAAGCTGGCGGAGGGAAGGTTTAAGTTGGACATCAGGAGGCGCTACTTCACGGTCAGGGCGGCTAGGGTCTGGAACCAGCTTCCAAGTGAGGTGGTGCAGGCTCCCACCCTGGGGGTTTTTAAGAGGAGGTTGGATGACCACCTTACTGGGGTCGTTTGACCCCAGTGCTCTTCCTGCCATGGCAGGGGGTCGGACTAGATGATCTGCTCAGGTCCCTTCCGACCCTAGAAACTATGAAACTATGAAACTACTGCTCAGTAACATATTAGTACAGGTTTTGCCCGACACACTACTGCACGTTGTTATTAGGCCACTGTGCATTAAGTGTCTCATGTAGATGCGCCCTACATGTAGCGGTTAACACCAGACCGTTCCCTCTTTATTTTATTTTCAGCTGCTATGAGGCTAAAAAGCTCAAAGGCAGTTTATTTCTGTCAACTCTGGAGTCCTGGATACTCTCTCTGGGCTCATCCTGGAGCCTGCTAACATGATCAGATGCAGGTGGGGAGCTTTGCTGCATGAACTACTTAAAGCTAATGGAAAAACTATTTTTAATCTGACTGGGTGGCTGCTACAATGACTCACCTCATATGAAAGCAAGATAAGAGAGTCCTTGGGCTGAGGATCCCTTCCACAAATACTGTGCTTTAAAACCCCCTCTTTTTAAGTCGGCTCTTTAGGTGAATAGTACACAGTGCCATTTTCTGCCTGGAATGAGGACTGAGGCAAAACCTTAAAGACGCTTGACCTCAAACAAACTATAGTAACAATGAAAATCGTTGTTTTGATCTAAAGCCAAGACAAGAAGTAAGAAGAGTTTATAGATTCATAGATTTAGGGTCGGAAGGGACCTAGTAGATCTTCTAGCCCGACCCCCCGCCAGGGCGGGAGAACAAAAAAACCCCAAAACAAAAACGGGACTCAAATGAGTCCAGCCAGGTAGGCATCCAGCCTCTTCTTAAAGACCCCCAGGGTAGGGGCCAGCACCACTTCCCTTGGAAGTTGGTTCCAGCTCCTAGCCGCCCTAACTGTGAAGTAGTTTTTGCGGATGTCCAATCTATACCTCCTCTCCATCAACTTGTGCCCATTACTCCTTGTTATGCCAGCGGGCGCTAGGGGAAACAGCGTCTCCCCCAAACCCTTCTGGTCCCCCCTAGTGAGTTTATAGACGGTCACCAGGTCCCCCCTCAGCCTTCTCTTGTGGAGGCTGAATAGGTTCAGGTCCCGCAGTCTCTCACTGTAGGGTCTGCCCTGTTGTCCCCGGATCATGCGGGTGGCCCTCCTCTGGACCCTCTCCATGTTGTCCACATCCCTCTTGAAATGGGGCGCACAGAACTGGACACAATACTCCAGCTGTGGCCTGACCAGCGTCGCGTAGAGGGGGAGGATCACCTCCTTGGCTCTACTCGAGATGCACCTGTGGATGCACGACAAGGTCCGGTTAGCCCTGCCAACCATGACCTCGCATTGTCGGCCCATGTTCATCTTGGAGTCAATAATGACTCCAAGATCTCTTTCTGCCTCCGTGCTCTCAAGTAGGGAGTTCCCCATTGTGTAAGTGTGCTGCTGGTTCCTACTGCCCAAGTGCAGCACCCTGCACTTGTCCGTATTGAAACGCATCCTGTTCCTGTTAGCCCACCCCTGTAACCTATCCAGATCCCTCTGCAATCTCTCACTCCCTGCTAGCGTGCTCACCTCCCCCCAAATTTTGGTGTCATCAGCGAATTTAAACAGGTTACTTTCCACCCCATCATCCAGATCGCTGATGAAGAAATTGAACAGCGCAGGCCCCAGGACCGAGCCCTGGGGGACTCCGCTACCCACCTCCCCCCAGGTCGAGTATGACCCATCCACCACCACCCTCTGAGTGTGACCCCTCAGCCAATCTGCAATCCATCTGAGTTAGTTAAGGTAATTCAAATCTTAGGATTGTATTTGATCCGCCCACGGTCACCTCTCCAGTTCTTGGTTTCATCATCATCACTTCATTTGAGATACTTGCATAAATGAAAGATAGGTCTTTCATTTTTGTCTTCCTTCCAGGATATTACTGAATGCCACAGATCTGAAGAATGTACGTGTATATGTCTGACCAAAGTAGGTGTGTGTTGGGGGGATTCTGAGCTCCACAGCAAGCAAAGACTATCTGGCCACAGAACTTGCTGGATTGTGAGTTTGGAGCTGGTAACCAATAGTGGTCCTGTCTTCTGAAGCTGCTCTTATAAACACAGACTTTAACATTTGATGGAATAAAAGTGAGTGTAGAGTGTTTTCTACCACCCAGAGGCTTGTTCTGTGGTCTGTGACTCCAGCATTGTCAGTTTGACCTTCCATGGTATTCAGAAAGGGTCTAATGAAACCAGAGACCACTGCACTGAGTGCACTTTGGCACCCAGCTTGTTCAAGCATCACACAGAGAGAATCTCCTGCTGCTTTTTATGAGATGAGATCAGTGGTTTTAAAGCTTCCAATTGGCTGGCAAGCCATTTTATTTTGTGAGAGTGACCAGTTTTCCAAGTTTCCTCAGAGGACTTGAGCAGTTGCAGACCATTTTGGTTTAAAAACTTACCATTGTTGCTGAAGGAAAATATTATTAATTGATTATTTCATATTTTTCATCCCAACATATGAACAGTAAGTCCTGGTTTTCATCCTCCAGCAATCTGATTTCACAGCTACCTTGTACACTTGCCTTTTTTGATATTTATCTTATGCTATTAGAGGAAAGCTTCAAGAAGGTAGAATGTGTGCAAGGACACTTCCTCTTCTAAAATTCACTAAGCTTTTTGTATTTCCAAAGCTGTGTAAGCTACCAGAGTATTTTAAGGCTTTTTAGAAAGGGCCATTCTTTACTACCTTATTGGCCAATACCTCCTGCTTTCATCTCATAAAAGAACAGCTGGTGATTTCAGCTGCAGTTGTCCATCTTTCCCTCTGTCTTCCCTTTCTTTCTACCTCTATCTAATTCATTTTGATTTACTTTTCACCTGTAGGGAAAGATGCCAACTGCAGTAGCATGGTGATGTCAAAGTAGAATAAATTCCAGCAGTTATTCATCTGTTCAGTATGGCCCTTTCACATATGCCCCATGCTTCCCTCCGCGCTGGCCTCTGTAATGGAATCAGCGGCTTCCCTGAATTGAACTACGATGGTAGTTCATGATTTACCTTGCAAAAGCCTGCAGAAGACCACAGAGTCTGCCACAGTATCTGACAGGCAGCTAGTGAAGTCAGCATTTGTGTGTTGATGTGACTGCAAGACAAATAGAAATAACAAACGTATGTAAAAATTTGTGTGTGTGCCCGTGTTGTTTCGTTTGCCTGCTGACATATACCACTTACCTTTAGCTTTCAAGCCATTACAACCCTGGGGCTACTGTAATCAGAATGTTACATAAACAACAGCAGCAGATAAATACGTACGTCCAGCTATGCTTAATTTCTCCTCCCCCCCACCCTTACAATTGTTGTTTCTCTTTTTGACTAGCAAACAGGGAGTGTCTCTACCAGACACAAGGAAAAAATGCAGTCTAAGCATGAGTCTCCCAACTGTATTTGCACTAAGCAAGTACTATATGAACTGTGGTTTCTGTCTCTAAATGTATAGCAACCAGCAGAATCTGATCTGCTAATAACAGAGCACTTTATTTTTATCCATGGAAGTGAAAAACTGCTGACTATTTGATGTCAAAGATTTCCATTATTAGTGGTTTTATAGGCATTGGGTTGTATTCACTTTCCAGCAATTAATAAGGGTGTAGGGTCTTATGTTGCATGTATAAATTACATACAAAAATATACTCCAAGTTACATAGGCTGCAAACTGAAGCACCTGAAAGTTTAAAAATCTAGCAGTGCAGTTGGTTGTGTAACCATAATTCTCTCCTTTTGTACTTCGAATTGGAGCCCTGAGCCTTATACAGGAAGAGATCCTCTGGGAAAAAACAAAGAAGTGCTTGATCATGTACTAAAGGTTGAACTACGTTCATATCCAGGCACTAGACTTTCTCAAAAACAGGCCACAGAAAACTTTTGCAGTGGAACGTGTTTGGCAACCTAAAGATAGGAGGTGCTGTCAGTTCCCCCTGTCATGGGTCATTATGATTCATGGAGGTCTCAGATTTGCAGCTTAGCTGTAAATGATGCAAAAATAAGAATTTTTAAGGTACCAGCAAAGACTAAAGAAACAATTAATGGACTTTTTCTTTTGAGCATGGCAGCTGCTCATCCACATGAACAGGATTCTTCACAGGCCTTTGCAAACCAACCGTACTGCAGTCTGCACCACACTCAGCCTTCAGTCTGGGGGGAACCTAAGAGGAGAGATTGCTGTTACCCTCCTCATGCTGTGCACGTTGCCTTGAGCAGTCAGGGAGATCCTTTCCTACCCTGAAAAGTCAACACAAGTGCCATTCCTGGCCCGCTTCCCCTCTGCTCTTATTACATTGTCCCATCTGACCCAAAACTTCTGGAGACTGGTGTGCTAGGAGATTGTAGGGCCTGGTTAAGGGAAATGTGGCTGTATGTGAGGGCTGATGCTGTAGGAAAACCTGCTGTGGTCTTGCTAGGTGTGTTCTTTTGTGCTCATTCATTCACTGTATTCAGTTGTATAGGAACATCATAATGGAAAGCTGGGGGAAAGAGTAATTAATTTAAAACAATTGTTTTAGTCCTTTTTCAGATGGTCTCCCTTTCCACAACTCCTGAGCTGATGGTAGTTCTTCTGTGTCAGCAGAAGACCATTTTTCTCAGGGATTCTGTACTTCTGGCCTGCTTTGGAGGTATATTTGCTGATAAATTAACATTGAATGAAGGATCTCCAAAAGCATACAGAAGACTGTACAGATCAGCAGCGTGGGGACACAGCTTGGGTGCCCAGAGCAAAGTGGAAGCAGCGACTTGGGGATCATAATGGCTAATGTGACCGCACGTTCTCTGCTGCACGTGGCAAGGACTTTGCCTTTGCTGTAGCTGGCACGTTCCTGAGTACTGCAGGAGCAGCACGATTCTGATCTCAGCCACTTGCAGGACAGTCAGATGCCTGCAGTGCTGCTAATGATGGGGATGCTGCAGCCTGTGCAAGCTGCCCTCCCTGTATGGGTCTGTGAATGTACTTCAGCTTATGCCATGCTTTTTGTTATTGAGCCTGAACTGAGCCAAAGTGATTAGACCAGCTGATTGTACCACATACCATAGCATTTTTTGGTGTTTATAGCAACTTGCTGAAAACTACCAGACTCTTTTCACAAGGTTTAAACTAAGGTTTCCAAAGCAGGAAGGCCAAGGCTTCTGTTTAGCCACATATCTAAGTTGAGCAGTATTTACTTTTCAAGTGCCTTCTTTCATTACTAAACACTAATGCTGAACAGAGCTTACAGAGCTGGTTCAATTGCTCATAGAGAAGCCGGGGTTTTATTCCTGATAACAGTTGTAGGTGGTGTGCAGTTTCTTTATTGGTGACTTGATTTTCCTTGTTATCACCACTGTTGTTGTATCAGGTGTTTGTTGTTAAAAATTGCTTATTGATCAAAATATATTTAACATGATCCTATAATGTGACAGTAGATGACTGAAGGTTGTTCCAGATGTACCTTGTACCGTGTAGCTCACCGTTTGATTCTGTCTAGCTGTCATCCCATAAAGCACTTTTCATCCTTCTGGGTGAAATGTCCCAGTCAAATGTAAATAATGCTCCTTTCTGTGCTTGTTGAAAATGCCAGGACACTAGCAAAACCCATGTGAGATGTTATTTTCCTGTAGAGGAATTCAGTGATTAGTACCAGACCTGTTAATTAACCCCCTTTTAAAAGGTAACAAGTAGAAACACCTTGAATTTGTCACATAATCAATGCTAAAACATTGCTTTCATTAATCTTTCTAAAGACTCTAACCATTGGCTGTTACCAGAAATGCAGGGTGGTACAAATCAGTCACAGGGTGGCAAATTTGGAGAGCCATGCTGGGCAATGAGAGCTTCAGGGTTTTCTGTGGAGCCAGGGGCAGCTGTAGGGGCTCAGCGGAGCGTGGCATCAGGCCCTTATTAACCAGGCAGGTGTGGGGACATTTCTGTTTTCCTCCCCCACATTTGGGTTACTGTATTTTCCATTGTGGATGTCATTTTTGGTGAGTGTAAACCCTGAAATCCTGCCCATTCTGTCTTTGGAAACACTACCTCATGCAGGTGCACATTGGCTAAAGCTTTTCTCTGCATTTATAAAGGAGTCTCAGAACTGAAGCCCAACACCTACATTTTTGATTAGACGAATCTCAAGCTCTTTGCTTGTAATATCCTCCCCCCTTTATTGAATGGGACAGACGCAGAAGGGCAGGTGGTGGTTCGTTTTTGTTCTGTTATTGTCACGTATGCGACTGTTTCTTTATAAAATACCTGATTAATTTGTTTTTGATTTCAGGAATTTATCTCTTGGACTTAATCTATATTGATTCTGCATATCCTGCCTCAGGCAGCATCATGGAGAATGAACAAAGATCCAATCAAATGAACAATATCCTTCGAATAATAGCTGATTTGCAAGTCTCCTGTAACTATGGTTGGTCATTTTCCATTTGTTGATGTTATAAAATCTTTACTGATATTTCTGTAATATGATAAATTATTAGCAGATGTCTTCCTCCTATGAAAAGGACTTGGGTGGATAATATAAGTAAATAAGGTTCTACACAACCAACTTGCTAGCTGCCACTGCTGTCTAACTTCAGTTTTAATACAGGCAACCCCCACTTAACGCTGTTTCACTTAGTACTCTTTTGCTATAGCACTCATTTTAAATTCATACCCGATTCCACTTAGCACTCAGCGAGTGTTGTTATAATGCTGAGCGAGCGGGCGGGCAGCGGGGTGGGGAGAAGTGGCAGCAGTGGGCAGGAAAGCAGGGGAAATGGCGACGGCAGGTGGGGAAGCAAGTGAGCGGGCATGAGTGTGGGGCCCGCACCAATGGCCTGGGGCCAGGGCTGGCAGGGACCCAGGGCAGGGCGGCAGGAGCGCAGGTCCCGGGCTGGCAGGGGCTCTGCAGAGCCAGGCTGGGCTGCACCAGCAGGGAGAAGGGGGAGCCAGCCTGGAGTGACCACAACTGTGGCCGTGACCGCTCTTGCCTGCCACCTGGCATGGAGGGAACCAACAGCCCCGTGGCCTGGACCCAGGCGGGCAGCAATGGTACCCTGGTAACAAATTCTATTTATTTACATTAATTCCTATAGGAAAATGCGTTCCACTTAACGCAGTTCCAGTTAACACTCAGCTTTTCCAGACCCAATTAAGAGAGCTAAGCGGGTGTTGCCTGTACCAAGTTAGGCAGCTGGAATGAGCATACCATGTATTCTCTGTGACTGGGGAAAAGTGCCTAGGGTCTGCTAGACCAATGCAACTGCTGTACAAGGTAAAAGTGAAGGGTTTGGGCAGTCTAGGCTTTTGCATTGGGGTTGACAGTTAAATTGGGTCTCTTCTTTGCTTGCCTCAGCATCCTTTGCACCCCTGTCATTAGTGCTTCTTTGGTATGCTTCGTGTCTATAGTTAATTAGTATCCTGCTAATTCATTTGCAAAATAAAATAAACACATCATACGTATGTATGCGAGGAGAAAAACATTTAATCTTTTCAAAGAATCTTTGCTCAACACCAGGGTGCCCACTACAGTTGAGGCCAAGTTCTAATGCCTTATGACTTGCCAGACTCTAAATCTTCAGTTCTCTTAAATGATGGACTTTTAATATATCAGTTCTGCTCTGAAGAGTAGAACGAGCCTGAAAATTGCTCCATTCGCAAACTTTTTGAAGTGCACCCAGATGGCTGGGGAGATACCTGCAGGAAGGAAATGGTTCTCAGGCAAGTTGGAAGAACGACACTGCTTCCATGTCAAAGCTTCTGGCAGCTACTGCCCCAGCGACTGGTGTGGTCACTCCTGGTTCTCAAGTCTGCAGCTCAGAGACTGAGCATCTCCTTGCAAACTGCTGATACGGTACATCAGACCCCTGGCACCTACTGCTCAGAGTAGCAAAGACCACCGCTTTTAAACTGTGCCCCAGCATCAGTCACCATCCCTGGTACCAGCCAGATAACAAATGTAACTGCACCACTATCCTCTACAATCTGACTACCCAACCTTGGTGACTTTGGTTCCAACTCAGGGCTGTTCCACCTTGACGGTCATCTTTGCTTCTATCTTGCATCAATCTCGTCTTCACCACAGACTTCAGCGACCTTATAGTTTCATAGATTTAGGGTCGGAAGGGACCTAGTAGATCTTCTAGCCCAACCCCCCGCCAGGGCGGGAGAACAACAAAACCCCAAAACAAGACACGGGACTCAAATGAGTCCAGCCAGGTAGGCATCCAGCCTCTTCTTAAAGACCCCCAGGGTAGGGGCCAGCACCACTTCCCTTGGAAGTTGGTTCCAGCTCCTAGCCGCCCTAACTGTGAAGTAGTTTTTGCGGATGTCCAATCTATACCTCCTCTCCATCAACTTGTGCCCATTACTCCTTGTTA
>NW_017729011.1:27044958-27074815 GCF_001723915.1 Gavialis gangeticus
GGACCCGCTGACTTGAACGCGTCCAGCCCCTCCAGAAGCTCTCTAACCCGGTCCTCCCCAACCTGAGGTCTGAAGGCGATCCCCTCGAGTCCGGCTTCTATCACAGCAGGGAAGTCCCGGTCCCTGCACAAGAAAACGGAGGTGAAGAATTGGTTAAAGAGGTCCGCGTTCTCCTCTGATGCAACCACCAGATTGCCCAGCGTATCCTGCTTGGTATACTGCCTTCTGCCAAGAGACTAATATGATATCCGTAGGACTGACTTTCCTGGTACTGATATAGTTGGTACCTGACCTGTCGTGCTTCCAGCCTCAGCAGCATTTACTGCCTTCAGCACATTTACAGACATACTGGAAACACTGGAGCCAGAGGCCCCTCTGCCCATTGTTTCTTCCTTTTCAGTAGCATCTAAATCTCTCTCCTGGTGCCTCACCCACCAAATATGACTGTTTGGTCACAGGGGTAAGTCTCTTGGATAACTGTTATAGGTCTCCAGGGATCAGCTTCATAGGGCCAAAGTCTTTGCGAAGCCTGCTTTGCAAGCCCTATTAGATGTTTCAGACACTGCTGCAAGAGCCATCCCTGTGCACAGAGCAGCTGCCTACAGGCCTTGGGTCCTCCTAAGAAGTCCAGACTACAGCAGTGCTTCATTCTCTGAGGTTAAAGACCTTTACTTGTAAAAGAGGTAAAGCACTGTGCTTTTGAACAGATCCCAGAGCAAGGTTTTGTTCCGTGGGCCTATATAGCCCAGCCCATAGAAGGAAGCAGTTCAATCCCATAGCCTCATGTGAGGCATAAGCCTGCTGCTTTTGTCCCTGACATTGGGCCCTTAGCTTCTGCTGTCAGCTAGGCCTTTATCCTAAAAGCCATACTTACTAAATGCACAATTCCAGCCCTCTGTGAAGCCTCTGTACAGGAAATTCATCATTTCTTGGGTCTTGGCCAACGTGGAGCCTGCTGTTGTTACTTTATCATGAGCTCTCATTGTTTAAACCAGAAGCAAGCATTAAAGCTCCCTTGAGAGTAAGTATAGAATTAATGGGCTAAAATCACAGCGTTTTTAACACTAGAGTTTTCTTTTTCTGGGGTTGAAGGGAGAGTTAATGCAAGAGAATTAACTCAAAAACTACCTTTTCTTAGGACTCAAAAATTAGCTGGAGGCCACGTGTGTGCCTGTGTATACCAGGCCTGGCACTTCCATCATCAGGCCCTGATCTTTGCCCCCCATGTCACAGACTTTAATGGGCTTCGCCAAGAGTGCTGAAAGTAATTTATTGACAGGGTAAGGAAGTAACTTCCTGACAAATCTCAGCGTGTCAGTGGGACTGCAGCTGTCAGGTCCTAAAGAGGAGTGTCAAAGTCGATAAGAACTGTGCATGATTTTACTTTTCATAGATTGGACTGATTTTATTCTAACTGCTGAATGTTTTGGTATACTCATTTATCAGTCTTTCAGTTTAGGGCAGGGGTGCTCAGCCTGTGGCCTGCAGGGATCCCTCTATGGATCAGAAAATTCAGTAGTGGGGGAGTGGTAGAAGCTCTGCGCATCTGGATCTAGCTTTGCCCAGGCCAGTGCCACGCAGTAGCTTCAGGTCCAGGCCTGCCCCCACGTATCTGGATTGGGCCAAGATGCTCCACATCCCCACCCCTTCCACATGTCCCAGGCCCATGCCACTGCCCCCTCCCCCCCGCCCCCCCCAGTAGATGGATTAGGATTGGGCAGCACACCCCCTCACAGCTGCATCGGGCCGCGTCTCGCCAACCCCATGTACTAGATGGGGCCCACCAGCCAGATCTGGCCCATGGACAGACTGGGACCTTCCATCCAGCCCACAGAGCAAAAATGTTGGGCACCACTGCATATGGGAATGAGTTACTAATTTTGAGTGTTATATATTTGGAATATATTGGCAGTGTTCAGACTGCACTTGTTATTATATGGTGTTTTTAATATCTTAAGTGATAAAAGAATGTGTTGTAGCTTTCATAGTTTCATAGTTGGTCGGGTTGGAAGGGACCTGAGCAGATCATCACGTCCAACCCCCTGCCATGGCAGGAAAGAGTACTGGGGTCAAACGACCCCAGCAAGGTGATTGTCTAGCCTCCTCTTAAAGACCCCCAGGGTAGGAGCCAGCACCGCTTCGCTTGGAAGTTGGTTTCAGATCCTAGCTGCCCTGACCGTGAAGTAGCGCCTCCTGAAGACTTTCCTGGTCCTCTTGTCTGCTCCAGTGGCCTCTGCTATTTCTATACATTCATTTTGTAATGCCTTCCTTCAAATAAATGGATTAAAATAAATTACCACAAACTCCTCTCTGTAATCTCCTAAATAATGGGTTCCTTGAAAAATGCAAGAGCAGGGTCTGAGCTAGGCTCCTTTAGGTTCGCTGCTCCTGGCTGAGGTCTGCAGCTGAACCTCCGCTACGGACTGAGGAATAATCAAGTTGATATGTGATCAAATCCCTGACGTTCTCAGACTGTCTAACAGAATAATATTCCTAGACACTTTTTCCCTGGGGAGGTTGAAGTTCTCATTTTGCTTCTGTTAATATAGTCAAGAGAATTAGAGGAAACCAGAGAAGAATTGCTTTTATTTCTTTAAGTTGTGGAAATTCATCCTGGCCATTTTTTATACCCTGTAGATCACCTCACAACATTACCCCATGTGCAAAAGTATTTAAAGTCTGTTCGCTACATTGAAGAACTTCAAAAGTTTGTTGAAGATGACAACTACAAGTAAGTACCACCTCTTTCTCTACCTCTAGACAATTTAATAGAAAGATGGCCTGGCTGTTAGTTCTGAGTAGGAGTCGCATAGAAAATCTCTGGCAAAAATGTAAGTATATTTTTAACGTTTTTAAACAGAGTTAATATTGTCAAGGCCTGAGTAAAACCCCAGCTGGATGTTATCCTCATGACTCTCATGTCATTCTAAAATGAGACCTCTGCAAAAGTTAAAGGCAAAAACTAATAAAAGTCTCATTTGTTTCATTGCACTATAGCCCTTCTTAGAGAATAATACTCAGGAACCCTGAAACTGGTGTTTCTGTTGGAACTCTGCACAACTCAGGTTAAATTACCTGATGCTACTAGAATAGTGTGAACCATTTTTAAATGCAAATGAATAATTATGCTAGGCTGACACACCATCAGTGATTCTGATTTTGTCAGACTTCAACTAAACCTAAAGCAACACTTACGGTGATGTCGAGAGCAAACCTGGTCACCAGCCTCAAAGCAACGTACAGCATGCAGGAAAACACTTCGGTGTTCCAGAGGAGACATAAGAGAATCATGGTAGAATAGCCATCCTGACCAGAGCACATGTATTGAAGGGTGTGTGTTTGTTCAAGAAAGACAGAAATTAAAATGAAGGTGATTGCAGGAGAATTTTACCTTTTTGATACAATAGAGTATAAAGAAATAAGCTAGGGTAGCATGGAGAGAGCAGAATTGAGTCACCTACTTCCAGGAATGATGGTCAGAGAGGTTCTCTGGGTTACAGCTGAGTCAGCAGTAGCCTCCTAGGGTTACATTTGGAGATGGACAGAGATCTTGGTAACGTTACCAAAGAGAATAAAAAGTACTAATTGAACTGTGTCATTATGGGAGACTAACTTCCCAGCACTAGAGAACAAATACTGTTAAAAATAGTAGGGCACATGTACTCCTAGAGTTAGGAATCAACAGCTTTCTTCACCAAATAGATGGTAAACTAACAAGAGATTATTCCATTTTGGTGTTAGGTTGGAAAAGTAGTGTCTTTTTAGAATAGGTTATGGAGAGCGGATGCATCTACATGTGCACTTTACTGTGGAGTCAACTAATTAGTTCTGCAGTAAAGCATCACAGTCTATACTTGCACTGGTATTAGGGTGCAGTAAATTACATAACTGTGCTGTAAGATAATACTGTTGAGCACAAGTACTATCCTATGGCAGAGTAATTATGTGTGCTGAAACACACCAGTAGACAGTGACAGGGCCTGGCTGGGCCTCAGGGATGCTGAAGTGTGGGGACTGCCTGCCACCTAGCTCCGCACTTTAGCACCCTCATGCCCCAGCCAGCCCCTCCACCATCCAATGCTGCTGCCTGGAGCCTGGGGCTGACCCTCTAAATCCCCTGCTCAAGCTAGTGCAGTCCCAAGCACGCGTGCAGATGTGACACCCGGGAGCAGCAACCCTGACTCTGGTACAAACTGCGCCGGAGCTTATCACATTACCTTAATGGCACATGTAGATGCACCCAGAATAGGCCTTCTAGAACCGGCGGTAGGCAGACAGATTTGAAGATGGTTAATTACCCTTTCTTGTCTACTTCCAAACATCACATCAAGTTGTGAAAGCTGTTCTGTTCAGCTTCAGTTTAGACCAGTGCAAATATACTACTGTTCCTCAGGCAAAAACAGTAACTGAAATGAGGCAATTGTGATAAACTCTGGGATAATTAATAATGTAGTGTGGAGCCACGCAGGACATGAACGTGTTTGGAATTTTACTCTGCTTTTAGCTGAGAAAATTATTCTAGAAGAGATAGCATGCGGAGCAGATGTTCTTCTGTAAGTGATACCAGGGCTGCATTGAGCGTGTCAGACAGACTTCAACTGGAGGGACTAGCTCTCATAATTTGTCCTGTTGCTTAGGTAAGCCTCTAGCAAATGAAGCCAAGGCACTGTCATCCTGTTCACTGCAGAGGATCATCCTTGTCTGTGGTTTTGACAAATTTATATTTTTGGATCAGACTGAAAGCAGATTGTAGGAACACTGTTTTTATACCAGAATACTGTTTCATGTATTGCACTGTCTTCCAAACGGAAAAAATGTATCTACAGAATTTTTTTTCTCAACCGCAACTTATCTGCTACAGAAACTGAATTTGTACCAGAGTACTCATGGCAGAACATGTGTGCATTTCCATCTTTCTTCCTCCCTGTATTATAGTTACTCTGCAGAGTGTGAGAGATTTTCACACTGAACATTTGTACATTATGCTCCCTTGTAAAAGAAAAATGCAATCTGAGCTTTGCATTACAGTCTGCCTTTCAGATCTTTGTTGCATATTAGGGTTTAAAAAGCAGGAATTTTATTTACTTGTTTCACATATGTTTGCATACTTCATTAAATGAAGGCATGAAGAGCACATTAGGGAAAAGGTGAATGGTTGTTATTAGTAGTCTTTACAACTTCTGGACTAAATGCCAAGAGACTGAAAACGTTGCTTAATTTTAATTCTTGGACAGACTTTCCTGTCCATGCAACAATGTTAAAAAGATATAGACGGTAGTTTTTCATTAGTTTCAATATCTTTGTAAAAAAGGAACAAAACAAATGGTCCTTATAAATATTTAGTACCATGACATAATACTTGGAAGAATTACAAGTCATGAGTAATTCCCATTTAAATTTTTTGAAAGTCATTTTAATCCCAATAGAGGTTTCCTCACAACATTGAGAGGTGTTTATGTGTATTTTTAGGGGGCATTCAATCCTTTTCCCTTGGTCTGGACAGCTGGGAAAGTACATTCTTTGAGCAGATCTTTTTTTGCTTGTTTTCTTTCTAAGCCAGAGCATGTCTAGGGATAGATTCACTAAATACAGAGAGAACCTTAAGAATGAAAGGAAACCAGGGCAGAACCTGATACCTAATGTCGTAATGATGTCTGTAGTTTCTTGGAGCTGCTCATGGGGAATTCAGACCTTGTGCTGCCATGTGTGTTTCTTCCAAAACGAAGTCTTCCCTCAAGGTGATTTGTCTTCATCCAAAATCTAGCCCATGTTAGTCCTTAAAGTTCAGTCTTTTCTTTCTCTGAATTTGAAGACAGGTTATGGACTTCTTTATAGAAATTTCACTCAGCATATTCCAACATGTTCCTCCTCCATAGATCTTAGGTTTCCTGTTCTTTTCTGCTTCCGTGCCAGCAAGAACTGTGGGCATTTATAGACCTGCTTTGGGAGATGACGGGGCGCCTTAATTAGTGCAGTTCTTGCTGCACCAATTTAAAGTACCTGGAGCATCATGTGTATCAGCATCCCCATGCTGAAAAATGGCGGTGGGGTGCTTTGAACTAAAGCTTATTGAACGAGCTGTAGTTTAAAGCCCCCCACCACTGTTTTTCAGTGCAGGGACACTGGTACACACGACACTGGAGTCTGCTGGAGCACAGTAATTACACGCTCCAGCAGACTCAGTTAAATGGGTCTGCTCCAACGCGCTGTAATTACAGTGCATCAGAGCAGCCTCCCTGCACGTGTATAGGCGCCCTATGGGTTCTGTGAAGGCCACGGGAATTCAGTCTTTGTAGAATAAAAACCTTCTCTCTCAGTCTCTAGTGATGTTTCTTGCAGAGCAAAGAGCAGCATTAGCAGACTGAGGAGGGAGCAACATTGATCTTTGGCAGGAAAGGTGGGATTAGCTCAGTAACAAGCCTTGAGAGAGAGAATCTCAGAAAATTGCCCTAAAATATATGGGCAGGATGCCAGCATGCACACTTTCCCAGACCAGGACCAAGGCAGAAAAATCATGCATCTACTTCACACAAATATATTGTATCAGTTGAGAGGTTTGGTTTTAGTTTCTACTTGTGGGAAGGTGAAGACTGTACACAAAACCTTTGCTGTTGTGTCATCTCCTGAATACAAGGGGATCGTTCCTTCATAAGCCCAGACATCTCTGTCAGCAGGTGGAGAAACTGGTGCTCTTGCTGGTGAGACAACACCAAAGATAGAAAAGGGGCTGGAGACAACAGATGTGCTCCTAGGATTGTAGCTTTTCATTGCTGCATACAGCTAATCGCTGACAACCCCCGGGTTGCTCGTCTCCCATAGGTCACAGGGAGAATCCCAGAAGTCAGGAAATAGGAAACCACGTGCAGCCTTTCCCTTGCTGGAACGGGGTGATGTTCCAGAAAAGCATCCAGTCTTGACTGGAAGACATCAGGTCCTGGAGAAGACATCGTTTGCCTTCACGGGTTGTTCAAACAGTAGAGAACGCTGGCACTGTTAAACCCCCCCATCTTTTTTCTAACCGTAAGTGGTCTGGTTTCAGTTTCCAGCCCCTGGTTCTTTGTACGCCTCTCTCCTCAAGATATAAGAGTCCTTTGGCACGTGCTGTTCTATCCCCATGAATGTAATTAACACTGCAATGAAGTAACTTCTTGATCATCTTTTTTTTTAATAAGCAAAACACCTTGAGCTTTTAGTATCTGGCAGTTTCTCAGCATCTTTTCTAAAGTGTGTGAACTCAAAGTAGTATTCTGGTACTGGTCATGTAAATGGCAAGAACAAAGGCAGAATTGTCTCCCTTCTCCCACTAGCTGGGTCCTTCGTTTTTACCTCCAAGGACCATAGGAACTTTTTGCCACAACATCACACTTAATGTTCGTGTTCAGTTGCAGTTACCCGTAACAACCATATCTCATCAAAGGATGACATTGGAGTAGTTGGCATGGCATTTATTCCATAAAGTCATGTTTGCTGGTGTAAATTGTATTCCTGTAATTTATTTTTGTGTCAAGTGACTCCTGTATCAGATTTTTCTGCTCGGTTGTTTGGGATTAATGTTCAGCCTAGAGGCATGTAATTGTCTATTGACCCTACATCCACACTTGCCACATCTTCTGAAATTTCCCCAGTGTTCAAGGTTTTTTAAAAATTAAAATTGCTGGCCATAGATTTTCTCAGGTAACTCTGTTAGGCCTCTAAGTGCAAGTTATCCAAGCCTGCTGGGTTAAAAATCCTAGTGGTTAATCAGTGTGTGGCCCTTGTAGATGAAATAGTAACATTTATCCTGGCTTAGTGAAAATGACTTCTCTCTTAGTTACCGGCTCTGTAGATTCGCACTGGTATGTTGTCACAGTGGATAACATTTCCATTTAGTTCATTCAAAATTGATTCTTCATGGTGTTTGTGCAGTAGCAATGCAGTTCATTCAGAGGGTGTGCATGGACTTGCTAACGGGTGACCAAGACGTGTCCGTGGGGCCCTGCCATCAGGCCTGCAGGGCTCTGTACAGGGCTAGAAATTGAGTGGTATGGCAAGCACTGGCAGTGTGAATTGCTGCAGCTTCGGGAGCTACAGCCATGAACGCTGCCACTGCTTATCCTGCCGCCACATTTCTGGCCCTGTGGGGGAGCTGCCCACACCACCTCCAAGTGCAGAGCTGTATCACGTGGCCGGCAGGGACAGGAACTGGGTGGCAGGAGGAGCAGAAGCTGCCACGACTCCAGGAGGTGCAACAGGTAATGTTGTGGTCACCAAACCCAGCCCTGTAGGCCAGATAATGTGGCTCCGATCTCTGGATCTTGCCTGTGGACTGGCGCCGAGCCTCTCACCTAGCCCGTGGAGCCAGGTGGCATGCACACCGCTGTGCTAACAAGTGCAAGTGCGCAGCATGGGGGGGGGGTCTCTCTTCTCTTGGTGACTGACAGCACGGTCCTGCTTTTCCGCATCCAGGCTGAGAGCCTGCTGGCACGCCAAACTGTGGATCTTGTCTCCCTGAAAGGGCATTTCTGGTCAGTCATGATGTATTCCCCTGCCCCATCAGGGGCTGCCTGGTTGAAAGGGTGTAGTTCTGTTCACTCCTGTCTTCCCTGAGCTATCTCTCCTACTTAGCTGTGGGAAAAATGTCCGTTTTTTTTTTTTTTCCTTCCTTTCTTCTCATCCCATTCCTGTGTCCCTTGAAATCATTTTAAATGGGACTCGGACTAGAACAGATCTTTAGAGAGAGCTTGGAAGACAAATAGAGCTAGATGCAAGTTCTGTGCATCACTGCTGCTGTTAGCTTTGCATGCTGCTAATGTGTTTCCTGTACTATATGAGATATCTTTAAGCAGCTATCCTGTCATGCAAGACATAGTCCATATGCCATTAGGAGATCTTCAGTTTTCTCTCTCCATATGCTGAGTGTCCCTGAACAGCTGCAGAACAAATCACTAGCTACTGCCTGGGTAAAGCAGTACAGCTTTTGAAATGCTGCTGACCTTAAAACACTTGTTTCTCTCAATTTCTTGTGTCCTTTAGCTCCCAACTGAATTTTATGTTTGCAGAGCTTAAAATGTGAACATGCTCTTGAGCCCTTGCCGGACTGAATAGTATTGGAAGGGACCGTCATAGTTCTGGAGGGTCCTGCGTCTTTCATGACTGCTTTACCAAAAGTGAGTCTAAGCTTCCTCACATCTGCCACTGAGCACAGAGCACTTCTGAGTTTTTTCAGTGTGCAGAGCTAGGCGCACTATTGCAACTGGGCCTCAACACCTGCGTTACCAGCAAGAATCTTTATCCCCTCCCCCCAAGAAACTAGCTTAGTTTTCAACCCGTTGTAGTGACCAGAAAGCTGGGTGTAACAACACACACTCGTAGAACTGTCCAGTCCCTGCCTGCATAACAATGGGTGGGGAATTATGAGCTTTGCACCATTGGTGCCATGGAGAAAGGGTTGCTTGCCCAGATTTAATGCAGGCTGGTGGCACTAAGTTACTAGCAGGGACAGGCAAATAGCTGCCCTCTCTCCCTGGGGGCCATGGACAGGATAACCATCTTCCTCAGCCTCCCAGCAGTCCCCCAAGGCCATTGACCAGGCTTCTGTCCTCAAGAAATCACCTTCCCTTGATTTCTGTGACTGGTTCCATTCATGATTCTTGTGCTGTCTGTCTCTGATTGCTCCTTCAGTGTGTCGTTTGGAGGACTCCCCTCATTCTGCCTCCAACTCTTGGGCTGGCCCCTTCTCTTCTACCTGTGCACCTTACCTTTGCAAGCACAGAGCCTGCTGCGGTCACTGTGCTGATGCCAGCTGCTGCACTCCAGACCTGTGAAAGGGCATGGTTTTCCTGAAAGTCCTCCTCACTCTCTGTGTTCACTGCTGTGGACAGCACCACTGACTTCATCACCTGGGTGTCCTCCACAACTCAGCCCTTTCTTTAGATCTGCCGATACAGACTGTGCCTACGTGTCGCTGTGTTTTTCCATCGAACATTTCTGGGATACAGCCTTTTCTGTCCACCAGCGTTGTTAAGACTCTTCATCTTGCTTCTCAGTTACTACAACATCCTCTTCTCTGGCCTTGACAACTCCCCTCCTGTCTCATTCGTATCCATCCAGAATGCTGCTGCAAAAATTGCTATCCGGGCTCATCCTTTGGCCAAGTCGCCCCTTTTTGTGCATGCCTCCACTGGCTCTTTTTTCTCCATTACTTCAAACCCAAGTTTGCACCTTCAGGGACCTTCACAGCTTGTCTCTTTCCTACGTCTTGTATCAATCACCTCTCTTATTCAGCTGCCTCCAACACCCATGTGTGCAGTCACGAAGTGTTATTTGCTGCAGAGTTAAAGGGAAAAACACCCAGGAACCAAAACAGCGGTGAAGACAAGCCAGTCCCCACTACACTCCTTCAAAGTGGCTAAGTTGACAATGACTAAGTTGACTTGGGAAAGAAACTACCTCACTGACCCATCCATGATTGAGTGGGTTATTCTTGCCAACACTGAAAGGAGAGACATCACAGGGAACAGTAAAACACTGGGAAATCTTGAGGGCCCTGGAAGAGGAAGAGAGGTTGTGTGAGCTAGGAGCGAGTGACAGAGGGGCACAAACACTGCCAGAGCTGGCTGGGCTGAGGGCCAGCATGGATTTAGGCACCTTAAGTATAAAGCTGTAGTCCAGAAAATTCCCACTAGCCGCCATTGCACTCTGGCAGCACCTGAACTCTGTCGGCACCCCAGCTTCAGTCCTTAAAGCTTCCCAACTGCCTGAGAGTTGTGTTTTGGCATATGCCCAGAGGCCCTCAGTTTGGATGGGCCTGAGCAGCCTGGCAGCTGTCTCGTGCTGCTCTGCTGGAGTCGCCTGCTGGGCTTGATCCAACAGGTATTCTCACCACACACCGGATTCACACCGGCAGTGCGAGGCTCCCATGAATTGCTGCTCCATCAGCTGGAGCGTAAGGGGGTCCCCCCCCCCCTTTCACAATAGCTTAATGGTTTGAGCACTCCCCATGCAGTGGTGACAGGGGTCCAGTCCTGCCCCCAGCCTTGTTCCTGAATCTTAGCCAGTGAAAGGTGGCTGGTTTCCAGCAGCTCCTCCCTAGCTAGCTGGCTATTTTGGCCCCAACTTGAGGCACCTGCCTTTCCTGGGACAGTACACTATGAGCACCTTGCAGGGTACTGGATCCCACTGCAGGAGACCCAGTGCCTGGTCCTTTGCTAGATCTGGCCCTTGGGCATTTAGAAGCCAAACCATTACCAAAAACCACTGGGCCCTTTAAAGCCACCTTTGAAAATGGGACCTTGCTGACCAGGGCTGCATGCACTACAGGCCGCAGGGTGGCATAGAAGCAAGCCAGCAGCAGTTTAGTCACAGCCTGGGCTCCAGGCAGGCCAGTCCACCCAGCTTTATGGTCCATGAGACTTCAATGCTGAGTGAGTGTAATGCCTAAATACTCTTAACAGCCAAGGCCAGAAAGTCCACATCCCTGGGTGCGTGCTTCTAATTTCCTTCCTCTCATATACTTGCCAAGGGGGGAAAGAGGACACTACAGGACCCAATTTATCAGCGGTTGCATTCTTATTCTGTTCTGGGATTAAACACTTGCTTGGGTAGGTCCAGGCAGATTCTCTTACTTCTTAAATCTCCTGACTAGCTGTTTCTCTTTGAGCAGCTGCCCCAAAGTCTCTGATTCTGCTTCGCATTCATACCAAAGAGGTATTGATCCCACTTGTGTTTAGGGTTTTGAGTAGCAACCATTGCTGGTTATCTAAGCATTCTTTTTACTGTCTTTGTTTCTGGAAAAAATAAGAACGCGGTGAGCCTTTGACAAAATAAACAGGAGAAAAAACAGTTTTCACAGCAGGGAACTTCACCCACACAGCGGGTGAAATAGTCTTGGCGAGCATGATGGTTCTGGCACCTTAGGGAAAGGGCCAGAGAAGATGGGGGCCACCAACAATGCCACGCGGTCCAGAGGGGAGGGGATTCTGCCAGACTTCAGGGCAGGCTTCCCCTCCCTCGCTGAGTAAATGTGCATCAGCTCTGGCCAGCTGCCAGAAGACAGCACCTGCTTCATGAGCAGTGGCCTTTCTCTAGAGATCTTAGAGGCTCAACATAGGAAGTGCCATGTTCCCCGCTTTATAGATGGGGATGCTGAGGTTCAGGGCAGTGAAGGGAGGTGCCCTGGCTTGCCTGCAGCCCAGGGGCAGAGCCAGTAGATCCTGACTTCCTGAGCCCCACACCAGTGCTCTGTTGGCTTGTGCCACTTTTTCTCCCCGTGACTCATCTCCTGTAGAGCCTTGTGTTTAATGCACAGTAATTACTGAAGTCACATCAGCTGAGAGAGCTCCCAAGATATGTTCTGCCCAGCGTATTGGTTGTGAGCAAGGCCCATCACAGTTTTGACACCCCAAACAACATTCCCTGCTTCCCATCCCACCTAGGCTTTGTCCTGTATTAGACTGGAAGCACTGTTGGGTTGGGAGCATATCTTGTCTCTGTCAGCTGCAGCAGAGAGTACCAGTGCTGTGTTAGTATTGTTAGTTATCATTGTCTCCAGAAGAGAGAAAGCATCTGGAAATTAATTAGGCTTTTAGGAATAGGGTTAGGAAGATGGTAGGGTGGTAGAGTTAATGGATATGCTAGGCCAGCCTCTCTCTTACTGTCACATTAAAACAAACATTCTGTGCCGCTGGACAGTCCTATTGTAAACAGAAAATGATGGCTGTATCTGCATTTCTTTAATCGCTGTCTCAGTTACAAACAGGAATTGTGTGTAGTCATCGTGGTCAAAAACAAGGTGAAATCATTACCCTTTGGCACACACAATTGATCACAGAAACAGAGCACTGAAAACATAATGTGTTTACAAAATGTAATTAAGGTATTACTTCCTCTGTATCACAGAGATCATCAGTTCATTCCAGCTTTCTTTCACTCACTGAAGGATCTTAGACTATTCATTGTAACATTGGTGTATTGTTATAATAGGTGCCACTGTGGTAGCTTGCAAACAGAAAGCAAAATAGCTTGCCTTTAGAAACAACAAAGACCATCAAATCCAAACCGGAAACTTTTCATAGTTCTGAAAAATTAAAATTTTAGCCAGACTTTTTTCCTTCCAGAAAGTAACATCCCACAGCTCTCAGTGTCTCCCTAGAAGCTATAATTGTTTTAAAAAACCCGGAACAGCCCCAACAACACACCCTAGACAGGGATGAAAGTATCAGTAAAGTTAGCAGGAAAACTCAGTGAGCCCATTTTTATTTAAGCATGACACTTTAGGATGGAAATTTGGATCTTGACTTAAATGGGAAGGGACATAATTAATTTAAAAACCATACTCTTTTGATTGATGTTTGGTACCTATCATTGTTATGAGTATCAGCTAAGATAACTCTACATGGAGAGGACAGAAGGCATGTGTCATTTTGACAGCAGTCTGATAAACTCACAGGGTTGGAAAGAGTGTCGACAGCTCTCTAGTCCACCCCCCTGCACAGATGCAGGATTCGTAAGCCCGAAACCATCCCATTCCCATACTGATAGCTTTGCTGCTGTTTAGTCATTCTTGCTTTTGTTTACCTGAGTCGCTCTCAGCAACAGAGAAGAGAATATGTTTAAAAATAGGAAAATATTATTGTAAAACCACAAAAATTAGCAGTCATGCTACTTTAAACAACTAATTCATTCTTAAAATAGACTAGGATTTCAAGTTGACTGTTTCCCCTTAAATTCTGTTTAAACAGAAATAATTTGGGAAATAAACAACAGAGTGTACTGTTTAAGGTTTCAGCAGAATATTGCATTGCTTGTCCTTTGCCAGATGTTGACAAAAAGCCTCCAGATGCTGTCTGTGAGTGAATGCTCCTGCACCCTGTCGCACAGTCCCTCAAAACACCCTTCAAACACCATGGCCAGAACCAAGCATGAAATAGCTTGTTCAGTCTCTTCATGCTTTCTTGAAACAACCATCTTCTGCCTTTAAAAGGCCCCGATTCAGCAAGGTATTTAAATATGTATTTAACTTTAAGCATCTGCTTAAATGGATTACTATTCAGCAAAGCACTTAGGCACTTTTTAATCACATACTTAAGTGCTTTGCTGAATCAGGGCCTATGTGCTTCCTTCACAAAGTTCTCACTACTCCCTAGAGTTATTCCTTTGACAAACTAACAAAATGTTGTACTGTTACTGCTATGTGCTGCTTCTGTAGTGCTATCATCCAGGAGCTGGAGTCTGCTTGCTTTGCTGTAGGCATTCAAATTATAATTCAGATCAAACAAAAATCCAAATAGGTTTCCATAGATTTTCATGGAGGAGCCCCGCATTCCTCTAAAGACGAATTTGCCTGTGCTGAGAACCTGGAGTCTAGAGTTTAATCTGCCAAAAGAAAAAGCCATTTTTGGGAATGATGAAGATGGTGAAACTGTTTGTGAGTTCTCTCTGTGCTACTACAGCATATCTGTGCCATCAGCTCAAGTGTATTTTCTCAAGCTTCCAATACTTCATTTTTGCTTGGAGCACAGAAGTGGTAATTAGTCTGGAATAAAATTTTGGATTGTGCTCAAGGACCATGGTACAATCCCATCCAGCACTTCCAATATTGGATTAGACAACAGCATGAAGAGCATTGTGCTACTGCACAACGCTGGCTAAAGCCAATATGAAGATTATTATTACCGTATTTTCTCACATACAACACCCCCACAAACAAGACACACACCTTGTTTTGGGATGGCAGAATGAAGAAAAAAAATTCCCAGAGCCCTTGCTACCATAGCATGGGCTTATTGTGGCTGAATGTGGAACTGCAGCAGTAGCTGGGGCACAGTTAAAGCTTGAACTTTGGAACTGCAAGGAGAGGGTGAGAGATGCCGAGTCTGCATCTCCTGCATGCACTGGGGAAGGCAGGACGGCCTCAGCAGAGTCCCTGTACCTCCATTCTGGCATGGAAATCAACTTCCTTGCTTAAAACATCCCCCCTCCCCCAATTTTGAATGGCTACATTTTTGAGGGAAGGTGTGTGTAGTATGCAAGTAAAGACAGATTATTATTCGCATTATAGTGGCACCAGGACTTTGAAGACCTTAGTTTGGCAGGTGCTAAATGTAAATGACTCCACAGCTGATTAGTCTCTGGGTTCATTAAGTTATTTCTGTGTCCTGTTTCTGGCCAGGCAAAATAACCCATTACAAAAAAGTATTAAAAGTTGTGTATAGTCTTAAAAACTACCATCTCCTTGTGTAGCAGTTCGTTTCCACGCTTTCAGCTATCCTGTGTTTCAAGCATAGTGAGTTAATTGTGGCAGGACTCATGCCTGAATGAAGAGTACCACTAGTGATCATAGTATCATAGGAAAGCAGGGCTAGAAGGGACCTCAGGAGGTCAGCTAATCTCACCCCCTGATCCAGGCAGGATCATCCCAGCTAAGTGTCTGTCCAGTCTGCTCTTGAAAATGTCCAGGGATGGGGATTGCACAACTTCTCCAAGTAGCCTGGTCCAGTGCTTGACCACCCTCATAGTTAGGAAGTTCTTCTTAATCACCAACCTAAATTTGCTCCTTGCAGCTTGAGGCTGTTGTTCCTAGTCCTGTCCCCTGTAGCCACAGAGAATAGTCTGTCTCCATCCTTTCTGTAATCACCTTTCAGGTATTTGAAAACTGTTGTCAAATCCTCCCACCTCAGTCTTTTCTTCCCCTGACAAAACCCCCTAGTTCTTTTAGCTTGTCCTCATAAGTCATGGTTCCCAGGTCTCTAGTCATTTTCGTTGCTCTCTGCTGGACTCTTTCCAATCTGTCCATATCTTCCTTGATTCGCAGGAGACACTTGTGAAGAAATCCCCCTCTCTCTGCCCCTCCCTTGGGCCAAACTAGGTGACCCCTCTCTTTCCTGGCTTTCTTCTTGGTACAGGCTGGCCAGATAAATTCCTAGGGGGTGGGAGGAGCACTCTCTCTCTCCAGCAGGGGTTTTGAAAGCAGCCAGCAAAGGCTCCATGCTTCTTCTGCATGGAGATTTACTCTAAGTAAAAAAAACCTGGAAACTAGCCTGGAGTTAGGAATTGTGTGTAGGCCAGTCAGTCGTCTCTTAAAAGGATCATTGCGTCCAATTTCTGTAAAGATTCACGTCTTTGTGTTAGCTCAAAGTGTATTCTGACTTCCTTGTGCTACCCCCCCTTCCTCCCTGGATCTCAGTAAAGGTGTCAGGTTACAGCATGCCTTGCTGTGTTACACTGTAGTGAGAGCGAGAGAAGAGGCTTTCCACCCCTTTGCTTGGCCAGCGAAGTTTGTCTTTTTATTTTCCCTCAGTTACCTGATACTATCTTTGAATGCTTTGGGCTGAAAGAAGCTCCCAGAAATACTACTGGTGGCAAAGCACCCCCAAGGTTTGCAGGGTCTCTGTGCCCTGAGCTACGCAGAGCCCTACCAGAGACCAGTGCCTGGGTGGTGACAGCGATACCCCGGGCTGGGGCTGGGGCCAGGGCTGGGGGCTGTGCTGGCCTCCTCCTGGCAGGGGCTGGGCTGGGGCTGGGCTTGGGGGGTGTGGGAGCAGGCAGCAGCAGTGCTGAGAGGGAGGGCTATGGGCAAACTGTGGTGAATTTTGGGGTGGCTGAGCCCACCCCATAGCACCCCCTCCCAGCGCTGCTGCCACCTGCCCTGAGCACAGCCCTGGCCCAGCCCTCCCCACCGGGAACAGGCCAGCGCAGCCTGTGGCCTCAGCCCACAGCGGCAGTACACCCCTGCTCTGTGCACAAATCTGGGGTGTGTCCCCCTGAACAAGCTGCCTTTGGCTCCACCCCACACCCTACCCTGGCTGGGCAGCACCTGCCCCTGCCCTAACCCCATTCCCTTCCTCACTGTGGGGGGCCTCAGTCTGCTCCCCCCCTCCATGCCCTTGTCCTTTCCCTTTCCCACACCCCTTTTCTCCCCCACAGACTTCAAACTGCTGGGCTGCATATTTGCAATTGAATCAGATCAGCATCGATCAATGCAGCTGGTTAATAATTGGCCATTGGTATTGTTGAAAAAACCTTTATTGGTGTATCTCTGTATGCAGTTATTCCATCCCAATGCAGGACTTTGCATTTCTCCTTGTTGAATTTACTCTGATTTCAGACACATTTCTACTGTCTGTCCAGGTCTTTCTGTATCCTAGCCATATTCTCCAAAGTGTCTGCATTTCCACTCAACTTAGTGTCATATGCAGATTTGCTAAGTATGCATTCAGTCCCACTTTCCAGTTCATTAATAAACGTGTTAAACAACACCAGACCCAGAAGAGACCTCTGGGGAACCCCACTTGATATCTCCTCCCAGATAGACATTGAGCCATTGATGACTATTCAGTGAGTACAGTGATCCAACCAGTTATGTATCCCCACCCTACAGGGCTTTCACCTCGTCTGTATTTATTTAGCTTGTTAATGAGTATGTCATGGGAGGCAGTGTCAAAAGCCTTGCTAAAATCAAATTATATCATATCCACTGCTCTTGCTGCATCCACTGAACTTATCACCTTATCACAGAAGGAAATCAGATTGTGGGGCATGACATGCTGCTAGCTGTTCCTGATCACTTTGTTCTCCTTTAGGTTCTACACAGTAAATTCCTTGAGGACTTGTTCTGTGACTGATCTATAATTCCCCAGATCCTCCTTCTAAATTTACCCTTTTCTAATCATCTGAGACCTCACCAAATTCTACAAGTTCTCAAAAAGGATAGCCAATGTCTCTGAAATTACCTCAGCCAGTTGCTTCTGTACCCTAGAGCATCTTTACATGTGCTCCGGGGTAGGGGTGGAGGGGCATTTTAATTAAAGCAGCTCTCCAGAGCCACTCTAATTAAAGCTCCCATAGCATCTTGTACACTCAGCATCCCACGCTTCAAAATGGCAGCAGGGGCACGTTAGTTGAGCTCATTCAACAAGCATTATAAAGCGTCCCTGCTGCCACGTGGAAGTGCTAGGATGCTGAATGCATGTGAAACGTGATGCGTCGGAGTCTACGTCGGGTACACGTATAGATGGCCCTAGAGTGCATCCTTCAGTACCCTAGACTGCGGTGCACTCTGGGGTACTGAAGGGACTGGCAGAGGTCTTTCAGAGACATTGGCTATCCATTTTGAGAACTGCTGACTTGAATGTGTTTCTTTTCTCTAAGTAATCCCTAACCTGTTCTTCCACTGCTTTAGGCTGTTTGTTTCCTTCCCTGTCTTTGTTGCCAAATGTGCCCATCATCTGGTAGCTGACCCTGTTTGTGAAGACTGAGGTAAAAAAGGCATTCAATACTTTGGCATTATCCGTAGCTAGATTGCCTTCTGCAGTCCACGGGGGCTCAGGTTTCTGTTGTCTTCCTCTTACTTTTTACATCCATGTAGAATCCCTTCCTATTGCCTTATGGCCCATGCCAGCTGCCTCTCACTTCATTCCTTGGCCTTCCTAAATTTCTCTCTGCAGCCGGTATGATACTCTTACACGCTCTCCTAGTGCTGTGACCAAGTTTTCACTTTCTGTACGATTCCTTTTTGGGTTTCAGCTCATTGAAGAGATTGCTGGTGAGCCAGCCTGGTGTCCTGGGCACCTCCCACTCTTCTGTCACACCAGGATAGCTTGCTCCTGCACCCTTAAAAGGGCCTCCTTAAAACACAGCAAGATCCTGGGCTCCTTCTCCCCTCAGACTGGCCTCCTAGGGGATCCTGCCTACCAGGTCCTGGATCCGTTCCTGCGGCAGATGCAGAAACCAAAGCTGCGTCTGCAGGCTAGGCAGTGATGCTGTGCCGTCCCCTTTGGATAAATCGGTCACCCCTGTGCCAACCAGTACTTCTCCCTGCAAATGGGCCGAGAGGAATCAACGTGCTACTTTGTGTGATTGAGGGTGACAAGCTCACCAAACTTGTCATTCATCTCACAAAGCAAGAGATGTGCAGAACTGCAATGCTCTAGGAAGAAGCAGCTGACTTTCTGCACTGACTGAACAGCAGCCAGCACTTCTTGGGACGGGTTTGGTGGGACAGCTCTCTCTGTGCTAACAAAGCAAGGTGTGACTGTTGCCCTGCCAGACTACTGGGAAAGGGGGTGACTTGCTTGCTTTTTATCATGCACCTTTGATAAAAGAAGAAGGACAAACAGCAGATGGGAACTCCTGCAAGGTGGTGGGAGAGCCCTTCCTGGGCCTGTGGGAAGTGCTCTGAGCTAAGACACTGTCTCCACATGCGCCTGTGCCTGGCTGGCCTCTGGGGCCAAGCTGTACAGGGTGGGTGCGTGGCACCCTTGAAATAGAGGGCCATTTTCACTGTTTTCTGAAGTCCTATTACCGACTGAGTGAGTGATTGATTGATTGATATACTGATTTTCTTATGTTGGCAAAATCTAGAGGTCCTTGTGAGGGTATTGTGTCTTGTGAGGCAACACAGGCTTAAGCTGTTTTTCTACTATAAGGGAAAAATTAATATCAAGAGATTTTAAGTCATTGCTGCTCCATTTTATTGGTGAGGATAAAAAATGCACAAAGGACATGAAAACAATGAAGGTACGCACCATGACTCTGTAGAATAGGGCCCAAAGACCAGGCCTTGCAGGGCTTCTCAGGTGGATTGTCACTTTTCCATTATCCTGCTATTGCCATTTACCAAGGACAATAGTGCTAGACAGGATGACTTCATGAGGTCCCTTCCAGCCCTACAATCCTGTTTGCTCTAAGATGACAGTTTTCGCAACCTCACTGATGCCTTGTATTACAAGATAGGATAACAGTTAGGAGGAAGAAAGTGTGATGGCCCTGCAACGGACTGTTTTTTTGCTTAAAGTTTTACCAGGCATATCTTTACTGAAGTAAATAGTAACACTGGAGATCAACTTTAGAAATGAACAAAAAAATGTTATGGAAGGATTGGTGGTATAATGCTGAAAAGGTACCGCCACTGCTGCTTTGATTGAGAATTTACTCTGTTACATGAGATGAAAGTAAAACCCGAACAATCTGTGTTGCATAAGCTCCTTGATTCCTGGTATGTACATTGATGAGCATGATATTAAAATCTTAAAACCCCAGCAAGTAGCATAGTTCCAACAGGAAACAAAAAATAAACTGTGCAGCATCTAAGAACTGAGCATTCTGCGATAACACGAAACCTCAGAAGTAGAACAGAGAAGATCAGACTAAAAAATGAATGGAGTGGGGTGAGAAAAAGTAACATATAGAGAACTGTAAAGCAAAGAATTACGTGCTGGAGTGTTTCCACAATTATGGAGGCACAGGCACAGATGATCCAGGACCAAGATTGCAGGAACAACATCTGGTTATTTCTCCACATCCCAGGGAATTCCCAGATGATAGGCATTTGTTACAGCACGATCAAAAGAATTCATTGGGAAAGCTTATCAGTTGTACCACCACATCTCCAAGCTGCTTTCAGCCACACCAGAAATTTGTTGTAGGTTATATTATATGAATTTCCTCTTCATTGGCTTTGAAAAGAAGCATCTTGTCATTTTTTGAAGATTCACAAGGATAACAAAAGGACATACAATCCTTCGTAAATTTTCAGATGTTTGTTGTGTAATATCAAAGTCTTTAAATGTTTAATTTACCACCTCAGTTTCTTAAACCACTGAGATTTGGATGTTTGCGCTGTGTTCTCTTTATCGCTGACCTCTCGATTTGAGAGAAGCGGTGGTTTAACTCTACAGACCAGTGACACCTGTAAAGGAACCTGTTGCCAGTACCAGTTGCTGTGTGGTGGGGTCAGTGCAGCTGTTGCTCGTGTTTTGAAGTTCATTAGCATGTTTGCTACCTAGACTGAGAGGTGGCAAAACTGCTACTTTGCTTTGGTCTAATCAGGATTTGATACGACACCACTTCAGTCTGGAGGAGCTGGTGTGGCAGCCCTTCCTCCTGTACCTCACTGATTTCACAGACAGTGACGAATTAAGGAAAGTGCTGCTGTTTGTGAGGACTGAAATACCTCTCTGGAAAAAACAGTGCATAAATTTAAATCTTTTGCAGTCACAAGACTGAAGAAGCATGAAATCTTTCCATCTGTGGTGGTCTTGCTTCTCAGTGCTGCTGTTTCAGTATTTTGAGTTGCACATCAGGCATACGGCAAATGAGAAGGGGCACAAGAGGCTGCCAGCTCTACGAAGAGGGCGCTGTGGCGGGGGCAGCTATTGAGGGTACTGAGGGCCTGCCGTGGAGCCTTCAGCCCTACAGAGGTCCATGCCAGCCATGTCTGTCATGGGAGCAGGGAGGTTAAATGGCAGGGATTGCACTCTTCTCCACACAAGGCCTCTGAATCCTCACTCTTTATGACAATGCACCCCATAAATTTCCCTCCTTGCTTTCCCTGGTACGTGCAGCACCCCATTTCTTTCTTTACTGTGGTTCAAATAACTCCCATTACTTTTGCAGGAGAACACAGAGTTACTCCTCACTTTTGCAAAACCAGACGTCAGGCAGGTTAATCCAAGGGAGCAGGAATGCACAGACCAGAGAAGTGATGAATACATGTTTTTGGATTAAATATGAGGATTCTGGGAAATGGACCAGACTACAGCACATTTTCATTATATTAAGGATATGCTGCTGAGCATTTCAACGGAACAAAGATTTGTGTTTGCTTAAGAATAAAGATATTGTGGGCCTGGAGGAATCAGGCCAATATTTTTCCATTTTATAATTGGTCAATGTACGTATCTAAATAAATTAGTATAAAGCTCAGTATCTCATAGAAAGAATCAGTGCAACAAAGGCAGCAGCATTTCTTCCTGGCTAAGTGAAGAATGGGAAGGTGAACATACTCTGTTTTTCCATGAGAGGAGAGCTATGCAATACATATGCCCCTTGCCAGGTGCCAAGAGGAGAACAAAGTCAAGGGCTTGAGTTTTATAAGGCCACTAAAACTGGGTTTCTAATGTTAATCTCAAAGATTTTGAAAAACTATTAAGTATGAAATCACTAGTCCTCTTAATTACTTTATGTCTAGCAGTTCTGTGCCCTCCACGCTTTTCAAAACAAGATGCTCTAAATTAGTCTGGTATGAATTTTCTTCTAAAAAATACTCGTTCAAAGCAGAGGATGCCAAGTTAAGAATGTGCGGGAGAACAGTGGGCGGCAGGAGGGAGATGCAGCAAATGACAGAGAGGTATGTGGGGGATGCTTGGATATATGGGAGCAGTAAGTACAATGTAAAGTCTTGACAGGCGGGGTTATGTCATTTTTTGTAAAATACATATTTCTCACTGCACATTACTACAGGATCACATAATCTCTGCTCTCACAGGGTCATTAGGATGCAGTCTACATTTCCTAACTTTCAGTTTTTTATGTTTTCTAGTGAATTTTACCTTCAATTAGGGTTTCTTGGAGGGGCAGCGAGGGGTTGTTTTGGGTGTTTCTCTCTCTCTTTCTTATAAACATTGCTATTAGTTTCTGTCTTGGATTTAAAGATCAGTGATTTTGCTTTAGGAGCCTGGCAATTGTTCTGTCATGCATCTAAATAAATAACTATTCAGACCAGATTAGAATTTCTGCTTTTCAGTGACAACTAATTTCTGTTGGCCTGTTATGTTTCATACCATTATCGCCTAGTTTTCAGAAAGTAACACACAGTCTGGAAGCCTGGCAAGGATGGTCTCCATTTGTATTTAGATATGTAGAAGACAAGATTGCTTATTGCATTCACTTTGTACTCATTGCTAGCATTTATTTGTTCAAGCATGTAATCTGGGTAGTCATAGTCTTTGTAAGGCTATAAAATTGAGTCTAACATTGAAAAATAAATTTTTAAACAAACAGAAGAAACGTCTGTTTGCCCCTCTGCCTTCAGTGAGCCCCTTCACTACTGATGTGTCTAAAACTCTTTTCCAGATTATCCTTAAGAATTGAGCCAGGAAACAGTTCTCCTCGTCTGGTCTCCTCCAAGGAAGATCTTGCAGGTACAAAAAGCGATTGTGAATGTTTGCTTGTGAGCATTATATCTGCCGTTACACAAATCTTTTCCTGTAGTTTGTGAAATTGGAGTTTCTGGGTTTTCAGGGGCGGGGGGAGAATGTCATTCCAATGGGAAATATTCTTTTTATTGTCATTAGAGAAGTATGCTAAAAAGATCTGTTAGAAAATCGGTGCCTCACTCTGAAGTCTCTCAACTTTGAGCTTCCCCTGGTATCGGTGATACAGAAAATATAACAGGAAGACACGTATTGGAAGGGGCTGTGCCAGTCATCAAGTCCAGTCTCCATTGTTTTGGGGAACCATGTCACATAATCCCATTCGTACATAGATACATCAAACTCCATCCTTAAACCAGTTGAGTTTTGCTCTGTCTGCTGCATTTGGGAGGTTGTTCCACAACCTCACTGCTCTGACCATTAGGAACCTTGTTTTGATTTCCAGCCCAAATTTACCCATGGCTATTTAAACCTTTTTTGAGCCAGCATTTTCCTTTCACTTAAATAGCTCTTCTCTCTCACTGGTGCTTACCCCCTAGTATACTAAATACAAACCCTTCTGTCCTGTCAGCCTTCATTTGACTAGGTTAACTGCCAGAAATTTCCAGTCTTGTTTCCTAAGACAGAGGTAGAATTATCACTGATGTCATTTTCTAAAATGAGCACCTGATCTCTCAGTATGCTTCCAATATTATGTAGAAGTGATCACGGGGTAAAATAGGCAATCAGTGGACAGTAAGTTGCTCATCATGTAGACAGCTGGGGAATTCACTTTCCTAGTTGGACAGAGTCAAGTATTTTAGCAATGTTATAGAAACAGCTGGATAACTGTATATAACTCCTTTTGTAAGTGGCAAATTAAGATCTGGGGATTCAGATATCATGTTTGCAAACTGATTCCCTGCAGGGGCAAGAAGGGAATTTTCCTTTCTGATTTGCAGTAGAATGGCAAATGCTCTTAACTTTATAAAAGTAAGTGAAAGTAGCTTGATTTCAGAAGTAACTCTTCACTTGCAGAGACTGTAGGTGAACCTTGTATTCAGTGTTAGAAAAGATGAGTTTATCTATCTGTAATTTCTCTGAATTTGGAAAAGGAGCATTTTTTAGGTCAGTAGTTGGCAAAATCCACATTTTTAATAGCCACTGTGCAAGCCAGCGGGGTATTTTTCTCTGTCCTTACTTATGAGTGAAAGTATAGAGAAATTCCACCACAATGTGTCTCTAGAGCTAATCCCAAGCTGGCCAGGGTGCCAGCACTGCCAGCCAAGTCTGTCTCCCCACTGGCCTTGTTACCGCATTAGAACCTGCCAGGAACCATCATCCCTGGTGGCATTGCTCAGTGCTTCTTTGTCGGACCTGTTTCCGTCAGGTGGCCACTAATGAAAAGGCATTCTCTGGCAGAGGAGTCATTGAGCAAGATTGCTAAGTTGCAAGCAGACAACTGGTTCCTGAGGAATAGCTAGTGGATGGAGAAAGTGAATGGAGTTGCTGCTTTTTTACAAAGTTGTGCTTTTTCGTTAGTGCCTATCAAATAAATAGAAAGCAGAACTGTATCACTTCTAATGGGTCTGATTAAGTGCAGTAAGTTAGTAATAGGTAAGTTCTTCCTGCACAGTTCTGTGTAAAGGGACAAATGCAGCTGAAGTGAGGAAATCCAATCATGCCTGGGTGGGACAGGATTGCGTAGTGACTTCCTGGGATCAGTGAACATATGTAGGGGTTCATAATGTCCTTCTTAATGTCCTCCTGAATTCTTCAGCGACCATGACTGGAGCCCGTTGCCCTCATGCGTCAACAACATCTGCTAAGACTAACTACTGCAGCCTATCGCAACACAGTCGACGCCGTTCGTCCCCTCCCTCCCAGTGCATCTTGGGTAGATGGGCATTTTATGGGATCACTTTGTTGTCATGCAAATAAAGTGTCACAAGCACAATTTCATCCTTGCTGTTTGGAAGCAGACTGAAGAGGGAGACCATACCATTCATGTTGCTATGAAGGAATTTGGTTTCAGTGACTTGGGACAGCACAGATCTTTCATTGCAGATGTACTTAGTGCCTTTTTACCAGGTTTAAGGTTAAATAACAACCTTCATTAAGCCACCGTATTTCAGTTGGATCTGTGCACCATACAGTCTTTATAAGTGTTTTGTGGGAACCTGGGTACAAGACACTGCTTTCCTTGACTTAACTGAGCAAACACTACAGATATTATGCAGTATGAATTAAAGTAATAGAAATGGAGCCTTGTTTTACCAAAACTAGGAAACATGTTTGATTAAAGAAACACTGTTGAGGTTGGTTGGCGCAAAATGTGACCTACCTTTTTATAGGGTATATGTTTCCAGAAACCATGTCATTCTGCCTGTGATGGGGGTTTGGGAGTTGGGAATGGTGGTTTGGAAAACAAGTTCTTCAAAACATGCCTGCCTGCATTTAAGATTTAGCCATCCAATAACCAGGCACTGTTTGCAGCTCAAGCCTTGTGGACAATAGCAGCTAAGTGTGTAACAGTCTCCCTGAACGGTCCTACAGTCATACGCTGGTGTGTGCATGCAGTGCAAGTAGGTGAGAAGTGTCTGGACACAGGTTTCTGTTTTGAGCTTCTAAAGTTTTTTTCTAGTCAGTGAGGGCAAGTGTTTGTATAGACTGAAATTTATCTTCATAGCTTGGCTGCATCCTTTTAAATATAAGGAAAATTTTATCAGATGCAATGTTTCTCAGTGTTCCCTGGCTGCCTTCTCAATATAACGCTGGAGTTGCATGTACTCTCAAGTAAATGTTTGCCTGGTGTCTCAAAGACAGATATTATCTGGATGAACAAGCTCATTTTTACTAAGGTAGCACCATGAGGTGTATTGTGTCCCTAAAATATAAACACAAAATACATTTCCACATTTGGACCCCCAACATTAGGCTCCAACTAAGCTGAATTGTTGATTTTCAGTTGTGCTGAGCCTCCAAGGCTCCCAGCAGAAACTGTGGGTGTGGCAGTTTAAAAAATGAGGCAGACTTCTGCTTCTAGCGTACAATGCCCAAGCAAACCATTGGAAAATTCCTGCCACTTCAACAATGGTACTCTCATCTCAACCTCCATTTATGACCAATAATAAAATGGGTGTGACATTGAGCTGTTGCATGGAACCAGCAAAAGGTCAGTGCATGTTAGAACTGCGTATACAAAGATTACATATTGCAAAGATGGGAGGCCCTTCACAGAAATGGTGTCAATCTGCAGGGGATTCTTAAGCACTGCCAAAATAGTTACAGGACAGGAGGGATTTGTTTTTGTGGGAAATTTAAGGAAAGGAAGTGGGGTAGGTCCCATTATTTGGAACATTTACAGCTAAACTGGACAAAAAGCTGTGTAAACATACTATGAAAAAAACCCCTTGGTTGGCCTTTGCCCTAGATGACCTAAAAGGTGACTGTATTTTGACACTTGAGAGTGAAGCTGGAATATGCATTTTTCATTATGAACTCTAGAAGAGTTGCTTTAATAGATCTCAACTTACTGAGATGTGCAGCAAATGGGATGTCTTGTCAGAAACCTTTAGAAGAATTGAACAACTTTTGGGCAAGGGGTATCCTCTGTCATCAGTTTGAACATTTGGACCTAAGATTTGATAGATAATGAACAAGGAATAAAATTAATATTGTCTGTGTTCTGCTTCCTCCTTGATGTTTATCTATAAGCTCCCACTCCTGCTTTGTACAGCTTGAGCACACGCATCAGTGAGCAAGAGTCCTTATAATTTCCAGTTGACTTCAAGAATTTGGGTGCCTTATGTTGCTAAAAACTGTATGAGAAAAGGAATGAAGCATTTGCAACATTGTCTAATTAGGTTGCTCGCTTTGGAAAATGAAGAGAAATATAAATATTTCTCTGTAGCAGACTAAACAGATCAGAACATACAGATTATATTTACTGCTATAGGAGCTATTATTGCAAAGCCTGTTTTGTTTTAAACTGTTATCATGATTTGCCAGCTTTGTGTCTCACTGTGCTGATGCAAAGTGGGGATGGGAAGAAGCAGGGAAAAACCCAGACCCAGTCTATTAAGTCATTTTATTTTACATTCAAAATGACATTTCTTATGACCAAAAACTTGACTGCTGAGACAGAAATCAAACAGAAGAGGGGAAAAATATAGAGATGTGGTTTAGATCAAGATTAGTGTCCTTAGAGCATTGTATATCATCCCTGCTTGGAGCTCAATAAAATGCACTTCAGTATGCTGTTAATGATGTCCATGAAATGCTTTTGCTGTCATATAAAAAGCAGCAAAATAATATTTCCTGTGTAATTGTCAAGCATGTTCAGACTGAAGAGCTGGTGAACTGGTGCCCACGAGGTTTCAGTTTGCTGCCTTTATCCTGTTCAAATCTTGTGTGGGGGGCTTAGATAACTAGGAGCATTTGGTCAGGCTTTTGTGGTTTTAAGCAGTCAAAATCATTCAGTTTTCTCTAAGTTTCCGTTTCTTACATTCAGTGCTTAAAATGCAAGATGGGACTTTGGCTACAAGACAGAGCTCATTACTTGACTTGATGAAAGCTGATTTTAATTTTCCAGCAGAAGGTATTTCAGTTCAGGGACTCAGTCCTAACACTGGAGATGCTCCAGATGTGGGGAAAAGGAATAAAACCTGCACACAGGGTTTTGGAGGGAAACATTTCAGCAGGAAACCCCACAGTCCTACCACTTGTACAGTATTGTTGGATGTGATCTGAGGAAACAGTTCATTCTAAAACAATGCACCTTTTTAAAACTAGATGAAAGGGCAAAAGCAGCTGTTAAAATAATACGTCTAAGTTTTGTGTGGACATGCAAAGACTGGTTTTGTGTTTATAAAGATTTGTTTTACTTCGTTAAAATGTACAACTGAGCCCTTTTGTCCTGTGTGATTTAATTTCATACATTTAACGTGGGTGGGTGTTTTTATTGTGTTGGGGTTTTTTTCTTTCTGGCTTCTGCTTCGACATTGCTCACATCTAAAGGCCTCTGCGAGGGCTCTGGGTCAGCATGCCATTACGGTGACTTGGGAAATGCATACTCCTTTCATACTGTCATTTGCGCCTGGCTGCAGACTTGGTAAAACAAGAGATGTGGCCCTTATAAGTACTGTGCAAACCCAACTTGGGTGCCCTCCCATTTTATTTCATACAGGCTGGTGGAGCTGGAATGCCAGGGAGATAAATCATTCCTTAAAAAAATGTCCAAACCTAGAAATCCTGAACCACTCTGAGCCTAGCAGATAGCATGTGTGATTCAGTGGCACATGGGTTTGGATTGTCCCTATACATGCCACAGGCTAGCACCGTTTCAAGCAGGACCCAGCATGATGATGGGGCTCTAGGTTTGGGGAGCCCTTCCTACTGCTGCATTCAGCTGCTAGTATTTCCTTCAGTAATTGGTAAGGCAAGGTCCCTTCCAGCCTCGCAATCTATGAATGAATCTATGAACAAGGACTTTTGAAGGACTCACAATGTGCTGTGTTTCTTGCTCAGCTAGACAGTTCTAATGTGTTCCTAGCCAGACAGTATTTTGTAACGTCCACTTCAAATTTTCAGTGACCTGCATTTCTGTGATTATAAAAATGTTGTAAAAGTGACGTCAGCTTGTTTTACTGAAGATTAAATTAATTTAATAATTTGGGTGAGTAGGCAAATCAAGAAAGACAAAGTATATGTAAGGGTATACACTCCTGGCACAACTTGTTTCCACACCATGTCATTGGGAAGTAGCACGACAAGGTGAATCAGGCTGGAGATGGGGAAAGAGCAAACATGGCTGTCCTGTGAAGGACTGGGATTCTGTCTGCCCACAGCAGGCTCAGCAGAGCGGTGGGTAGAAAGGACCGAGGTGTGGAAGGACATTTAGGAGGATGTTCAGGGAGGGAGTAACAGCTGCTGCAAGGAAAGTCTAACACCAGTGGCGTCCCACACACAGTCCACATTCATGAGTGAACTGCCAGCATATTGCATGGGGAGTAGTTGCCTTGAGAATTATAGGTCCTTGCTACTTCTGCTAAAGGAGACTCTGTGTGGATCGTGTGTTGCATTACTGATGTCTTTGCTCTCTTTTCCCGGCCTCCAGCTGTTAGATGTGAAGGTGATCAAACCCTAACTGTCTTTCTCATAGAGGGCAAAGACGCAGTCACACAGACAGTTCAATTTCATGGAGGAAAACTGGAGAGAAAGGGTCACTTGTATGCAGTAGCCAGCCACTGCTGTAAAGAATCTCTATTCTAATCTGATTTCCTTCCTGTGCCCCAAATAGCCACAGCAGCATCGGATATTCCCTTCTAATGAACTCTTACCAGTTTTAAAAGCTGTGGGTTTTTTTAAAGTTTAATCATGTGTACAGCTGTGTAGATGAACGAGAACTCTTATTTCAAAATACTAACAAAGGCACAGCTGAGTTGCTCCCTTTTTTTCCCTGTGCACAGGTTCAAAATAAGACACATTAATATCACTCACTGGCATGTTCATCTTGTATGATTAAAGACAGCACCATCCCTAACTGTATTGCCAGTCCTGCATTCTAAGGTATTTTGGCCTGAATAATAATAGTTTTCAATGGTCTCCAGCAATTGTATGTCAAGTCAGATTCTCCTTTCTTTTGAATCCCAATTCAAAGCTTTACAGCCAGTACTTTTTAATGAAGAGAGCAAGTCCACATGTAGTTGAAGGCACCATGTTCCCACTGACCATAATGTGGTTTCAAGGCCTTTAACTTACAGTTTCATAGTTTCTAGGGTTGGAAGGGACCTGAGAAGATCATCTAGTCTGACCCCCTGCCATGGCGGGAAAGAGTGCTGGGGTTAAACGACCCCAGCAAGGTGTTCATCTAACCTCTTCTTAAAAACCCCCAGGGTAGGAGCCTGCACCACCTCCCTTGGAAGTTGGTTCCAGACCCTAGCCGCCCTGACCGTGAAATAGCGCCT
>NW_017729011.1:27075174-27081207 GCF_001723915.1 Gavialis gangeticus
TGGCCCTCTTCCAGTCCTCTGGCACCTCTCCAGTGCACCACGAGTGCTCGTAAAGCCGTGCCAGGGGACCTGCAATAACCTCGGCCAGCTCCTTTAGAACTCTAGGGTGGAGATCATCCGGACCGGCTGACTTGAATACGTCCAGCCCCTCCAGAAGCTCCCTAACTAAATCCTCGCTAACCCTTGGCCCAGGTGTGCCTCCCCCAGGGCCCGAAGGGGGTCCGGCTGGGAGGTTGCTGTGGATACTAGATGTTTCATGGCTGAGCCACTTCAGTGCTAAACTCTGAGTGGATTTATAAACCACCTATTTGCCAAACTTGCCAAAGTTTCATGTTGTCATAATGATTGATTAAAAACTCTAAAAAAAATACCCAGGGATAGTGCTTTTCCATGTCATTGGTCTTAGATTCCTGGCTTGAACATGGTAGCAAGGTGCTGTCGCTCCACTTCCTGCACTCTCTTTCTACTTTTTCCCTGCCCCTAAAAGAAAACTAGGGGTCATTTCAAGGAGGAGTGTGTTTTTCCTCTTAGTGGAATATCATCATGTTGTGTGAGGCTCAGTAAAAACAGATCCATTCTCCAGGATTCCTGTGTGTGTAATATTGGAGAAAACCAGCTGTCCACTTTCCACAGATATAGCCAACCAGCTTTCCAGTAATTGGGAACACAAGGGGCAGATGTCTGGTTGAAGTGAGCTCCTACAACAGGGCAGTTTTTGCATTGTTGGCGGTGATAGTCCTGTTTCATTACTAAATGTATTTATACTTGTTAATAGTGGTTTTACAGGGAAATGACATGCCTTCAGAATGCTATAAGGAGGCTTGTCTGTTGCAAGTAGCTTCAGATCCTGGTGTTTTCCCAGCAGTTTAATTATATGTGTTTCAGGAAGTCCTATGATTCATACAACTTCCTTGGGATCATCTTAAGTCCATTAGTTCTGCCTGAAAATCAGGAAGGCATGGTTTATAAAAGAGAGTGAGCTGGATAGTTTAGAAAATGCTAACCTTTCACCTTCTCCAGTATGGCAAGTGCCCTAGCTGTGAACATCTGTGCTGGCTAAGTGATGCCCAGCATCAAAGGTGCAGCCAGCTGGCAGACTGCTTGAGAAGATGTAGTCTTCTTCCCCAGGTCCAAACAAGGTATTTGGCTTGATGTGTAGCGGGCACATTACAGTTCCTAGTTATCTGAGACCCCTGGAACAAGCTCCCAAGTGCAGCATCATACATCTGCTCTGAAGGCTGGCAGGCAGGGGCTGGGCATGGCAGGCCCGTGCTTGCACCATCCCCAGACCTGGGCAGTACAGGAGGCTCACGCAGAGATGCTGCGGAGGCTAGCACAGCGGTTCTGCTGCAGGGCTGCTCCACAGTGGTGCGTGCTTTTAGGCTGGGAGACCTGCCCTGTCTCAGCTAGGGGCGGATACAGAGCTGGGTGGCAGCACTCGGCACGGCCCAGCCCAGGGCGTTGGCACAGACCTGCGCGGGAGCTCGCTGGGCTCCTGCTTTTCTGTGTGCGCCTGGGGTTGTGCAGACAGCCTGCGCCCTGAGCTGTGCTGCCTGGTGACGCACTCTGCAGAGCACTCCCAGCCCTCAGACTCAAAGGAAAGCAGTATTTTCCATGTAAACACTTTGCCTGACATTTAGCTTTGCATTTGTTTTAGTGGTTGCCTCGGTAACTAATAAATAGTTTGGGCTGAGCATTAGCAGCCAATGACTGTGTAGGAAGGAGAATTGTCTGATCCCCTGCAGGGCTGTGGCTGCCTCCCAGGCCCGCTGTCTGCTCTCCTCATGCTGCCGTTAAGGTGGCGCTGGTTCAGCTTCTGTGATGACCTTTCACCACCTCCCTTTTCTTTCCCAAATGTTACAACCCGGCCAGAAGCCTTTGTCCTTGGTTGGAACATGATTTCATGAACCTCCTGCACAGCTCTCTGTTCCCTACAGACCTTTAGCACCCATTTGGCTGGTTTTGAATGTGATCGATAAATGTATGGGCCTTAGGGTGTTTTTATCAGTCCGTGCATCTGATACAGAGAACTTGCTTGTTTTTGACATCTCTCTTGATGGGGCCCAAGCTTCCCCAAGCAGAGTTGCCAAATGGATTCTGCAGAGGCAGGCATGTCCAAAGCCGTTTCCGGGCCCCTCTGATTTTTAACCATTTTGCTGCGTGGAATTTGCTCCTCCGCATAAGCCAGTCTCATTTTCACTTGCTAGTTCATCCAACATGCAGTGTGGGAACTTTATGAATTTGTCATGGCAAGGGGGCAAAAGATCTGATTGCCATCCCATGCTTGTTTGTGACCACCTGGAAGAATTTTTTTAGGAATTTTATGCAAGTTTGGCTAATGCTGGCTTTGAACTCCGAATTAACAGCTTCCTGCCATCTCTGCTCTCATATGCTCCCCTTACTCTCATAGTAAGGGGACCATGGGGGGAACCCCCCCGAGATTAGCAGCTGCTGGCACCTCCGCTGGCTTCTGCCGCCAACGTTTGGTGGGCGGTCGCCGCTCGCCACCCCGCCACCAACGCTGCTGCCCACAAACTGCCCCCCAGTCTCAGGAGGCACCAGTCACCCATGTCTTCTCTCCTAGTGACTGCAGATACCCTTTCTTTACATTAAAATAACTAGCTTGGGGGCTGGTAGAAAATGCTGTACAGCAGCACCATGCCCAGCCTGAGCACTAGAAACAAGATCCCCATGCTGAGAAGAGGCCTGGACAGAGATGGATTCATTCTTGGAATCTTTGGAACTGAAATCGAAGGGTGGAAATACCACGCCTGTGAGTTGAGGGGAACATTTCCCAGGGTGTCTGCAGCGCATGTGGGTGCACTTGATCGATCCTTGGTCCAGCTCACAGGCAGCAGCAGCGAGGCAGGCCTCAGTGGGAACTCTGCAAGGCTGAACATATGCCCTTCTAGCCGGTCAGCACCACCATGTCCTTGTGCAAATGGTCCTTCTCTTGCAGGCCGGTGGGTTGAATGCTGTCTGGAAGACACCCCAGAGGTCTGTTTTCTATTTTGTTTGATGTTTCTCACGTAAGCACCAGTGGGTTCAGTCAGGCCATTTCAGCAGGGAAGCCAGGCCTGATTTCCTCATTACACTGGGAGAGGAGACGTGTTCTCCATGGCGTGAACAGAGCTGCCCCTGCCTGTGCTGGATTTGTCATGGGATCAGTAAGGGACCGTGCAAGACTGTGACATTTACTTTAATACATAGAAAAAAAACGCATTTTTCCTGGAATCTTGGGGGAGGGCGGGAAAGGGCTTAATTACTTTACATTTCCTTCTGAGGGACTGCATTTCATCTTAGTTAAGTGCATTAGAAAAGATTGGATCAGTTTTAATGTCAGCAGTAAACAAAAATCTACAGTTCTTAGAGATTATTCTTTAAATTTCCAAGTTTAACTAGTATGAGTATAAATAATGCAAAGAGTCTATGGAAGGAGGACCATGCTGGAAATTAGTGTGCCTCCATTCCAAAAGTTCTTGGCAAAGGTCATTTTTAATAACTTAGTGCAAAATAGTCTTAGTACAAATTGATGCGATACGTGCAAGAGGTAAAAGGACGGTGGAGAAATTCCTAAATAGACTGTCTTATAATTTAATAAACATATGTGGAGGGAAATATATTCTGGAGTCATGAACATAAAAGAGATTCTAAATTATGGAATCTGGAAGTTGTCCTAAATGCCACATATTTGAAAGGAATTGGAGGCGAAAGTGAAGCAAAAGAACAGCATGTACCTCAAGTTTTTTCTTTTATAGGTTTTCTCTCTTTCTTTTTTTTTTTTTTTGCTTGAATAAAATAAATCAATTTTCTTTTGAGAGCAAAAACATGAAGGCCATTGACTTTGGGAAAGGAAATGCTTTCTCTACACTAATCATAACTTATCTTCTTTTGGAAAGAATAAGAACATTACCAGACTTTCGTGAAGTGGCCTTCTGATTATTTCAGAAAGCTAACCCATGCATTTTGCTTGAAAATCTACCCAAGGCTATAGATAAGCAGAAGGATCACTTAGAAACAAAAAAGGGCCAACCAAACAGAACTAACTGTAGCAAGTAAAATCTGTCTAGAAATCAGGGAGGCTAAAAGCAACTGTTTAGGGAACCAAAAAACAATAGATTAGAATAGATTAGAAGCAGGACGTGTGTGATAAAATTGGATCCGCTAGACTGCCTGTGAGAAAAGGGGTCAGACAAGAGCGAGCAGAACTGCATTGGGAAACTAAACTATTTGCATTGTGATGCTGGAAAGAGAGAGTTCAAGCCTATTCTGCTTCAGATGAAAAAAAATTAAAAAGGTGAGGAACCATTGAAGTTTAGGATGTCAAAAATGGAAGTATTATAGCAAACTGATATATTAATTGCATCATCACCTGCATCATGTAGTATTTGCCACACTCTTAAGTTGAAGTAAGAGACTAGGCTCAGATCCTGTGTATAGCAGTTGCTATCCCTAGAGGAAAAACAAATAGTAAGGAAAATTTCCGAATGATTCATGGCATTTGATTTGTTCCTACTATTTTTTGTCCTATACTGAATTTCCATTGATTGGAATAAGAGAGATCACATGGGGAAAAGAACAATAATTCCTTCTTTGTTCCCTGTATAATGAGGACATCACATAACTTTAAAAAAAAATCATCACCGCCATCTGACTCAGATGTCAACAGAATTTTTCTTCACCCATCCTCTGTCACAGATCTCTTACATGCTACCTCTAGGATGAAGCAGGCAGTTCAGAAGAGGCTAACAAAATATGCCTTTTTAATCTACAGTTTATTGTGAATATTTGTTTTCATCTTGGTTTGGTCTGTACAAAAGAATAGGCATAACTTACTGGCCCTTTGGTTGTCATATGCTTTAGCAGGATTTAACAAATCTTGGAATAAGAAAAACTTTTGGGAGGGATGGCAGTCTTCTTTTGTTTTGTTTTTAATAACTTACCCTTGGCAACTAACCTTTTTGTGCCATCTTTGATGTTTTTCCATTTTAATATATTTATTACTTGTAGTCTGCTTTGTAGCTATTCCTTGATCCGTATTGGAAAGTTTTGCCTGTAATCCATTGGCTTTTGCTGTAGTTGCAACTGAAGAGTCAATATTCACTGCCAAATTTTGCCTAGACCTGTGTGGTTTTGAATGTCAACACTAAGTTTTAGCAAACAGAGTTGGTACATATCAATTTTATTTCTTAAACATATGCTGAAAATGGCAGTTGAGAGTTTTGTTCTTTTCTTAAAAACTTCATCGCTGTTCCTGTTATTTCAGTGTAGGGCTTATAGCTCACCTTTCAGTCTTTTTCTGGATTATTTGTGAATTTTAGGGAAGAAAAATAATGGACTAGAGCTCCTTGTTTATGCTAGAGACCTTCAGTATTCGTATGTTCTAATAAAGGGTTGAAAAGTAACATTCGTTTATAACATTTGAAAGATTATTCATGGAAAAATTATGCAAAGGAAAAACCAATGTGATCCTTTGGGATACTGAAGATACGTGTAAACTTTTCCAAATGTTCTTGCCACAGTCCTTTAAACAGCACTTATTGCATTTTACTGAGTTTGTCTCAAGCTCCCCAATGTAAACAGTTTTTTTAATAATGTTTTAATATTTTTATACTTTATTTTCTTGTACATGTCAGCATAGTCTTGACAATGATGCTAATGAAAACCAAACTTGCCTTCCTCCTTGCCAGGTAACTGGAAAATCCTGCTAAAAGTTCTTTGTCCCCCTGAAAGGCATAATGATGGAATAGCAATCATGGTAACAGTATGCACTAGGATGGGAGCCAAGGAGAATAAAGAGGAAACTTTTCAGTAGCAGATGACTTCATGTAAGGGGAACAAGGGGGAAAAATCACTTGGTCTCAACCAAAATTTAAGGGCAGGGTGGTGTTACACACCACCCTGGCAGATACGGAGCATGCATCAAGCTGCTGTTCTGGGGTCCCAGCATCCTAGCGCCGTGTCCTCTTGCGGTCCCCCTGGGTCAGAGTAGGCTGTTGCATGGTCCCCCCCCCCCCCCCCCCCCCCCCCGGG
>NW_017729011.1:27081282-27084703 GCF_001723915.1 Gavialis gangeticus
GCAAACCAATTCAACTTAGGAGCCACCACCAGGCCAGTGCTGACTTCCCAGAGCTCCCTGTGGCCTAAGCACATCCTTTGTCAGAGCTCCTGCCTTGTCTATCTGTCATCAAGGGTAATGAGGTGCGTAGATCCAGACCAAAAAAATTAAACTCTATACAGTGTATGCATTTTCCTGCCTCAGTTTTCTTACCTTGCTGGGACATTTTCTATGCACATGTCAGAGTCGTCTAAGGTGTCCCAGATAATTGTGTTCCAAATCGCTCTTACATGTGCAAACACCTACACGTGATTCTGCCCAGTTGTGATCGTTCTGACTTCTTTCAACAGCAGTGCTGTATTATTTTTCAGAGTCAAAAAACAAGTGAAAGCTAAGAGCTGGCATATTCTGAGGTGCCTTGAGTCTAGCAAGGGGTACTGCGAGTCTGAAACAGTTGAGAAGCACCGTTCTTTTGGGGCCAATTAGCCCCTGAGCTGCCATCATGTCCCAGCTAAAAAATAACAGATACAGATACACTCTTATCAGATGGAGCAGACTCTTAACTTCTGATTTCTAACATGATTATCTAGTTTCTTGGGAGTTTTTCTTAAGGTATCATTCTAGGTTGTATTTTGCTTCAGTTTAGAGTTGATGCATTTTATTCTTTAATTTGTTTTGGATATGTCCTAGACTTCTGTATGTTTCCAGTTCTGTTAAAAAGTTTACATTCAGCAGGGTATACCAGTCATATTGCTACTGAATATACTTTGCTATTTTTAGCAGTGCTAGCGGCCATGCAACATAGGCAAGTTTCTGGCTTTCACTCTTGCTAGTAGAGGCACAAATAAACATGTAAATTTTAACCGATTATCCATTTCTAAAATCTAGGGTCAGCATTCTCAAAAGCTTCCATTAGTTTTGGTGCCTCAGGTTTTGTAAAGAAGTAGAGGAATTGCACCCTTATGAGTTTGGTTGTTGTTTACAAGCATCTTCACTATAGGTGTCATCTGTTACCAGGTGGGGAATCTGGCCCTGCAGTGTTACTGTCATTGGATACTTCCAGATAATCATCTTTGTATTATTTTTGTCAATAATTGCATTTGAATAGAGATCAGTAGTGTTAGCAGAAAACTTCCCTGAAAACATTCCTTCTAAATAAAAGACAACACGAAACAGGGAATCGATGCTGTTAGGAGAGTTAATTTAACTTTTCCTGGCTTCATAGCTTCAATTACATTTAATATATACATTCTGAATTACTGAAGAAATTCAAAACAGGCTTGTTATGGGCTATATTTCAAAATCTATCTTTTTGTATGTTCCTCTATACAGATGGAATACGAGGAGACAAGTCAATGTGCATTTGATTTTCAAGCGTTGCCTTTCTAGCCACCGTATAAAGTATCAGCAACGTGGCAGTGTGAACGTGTGTACTTAGTGGGTTGATACCATGAGCCTTATTAGCTACAGTCAACACAAAAAAGTAATATTTTCTAGTTTTGTTTTGTTTTTAAGCCTACTCAAACCACCTCTACTCAAAAAGGTTCTAAATTGTCAATCCAAATCCTACACTAAGGAGAAGAGAAGGAATGCCTCTCCCATGTGGTTCCTGGACAGATTTGCTGGTGAGATGGGCACAAGTTTCTTTTATGCTTGATTTAGCCTAGTGGTGGTAAAAGGTGCTGGCGACAAAACCCTGCTTGCTCACAGGACATTTAGACAATAAACAGACATTGCATTTGTCCCTAGAGAAAGCTGTGTCCCCAGAGCATACAGATGTACACATCCCCTGCTCACTTCAAGTCCCTCTGAAGTATGCCAGATGGGATATGTTAGTACTTTTTCCCAGGACATCCTGTTGTACATCTGTACAGTTATTGCACTTCATTCCAGGAACAAGTCTGTTAGACCGTATGCTCCCACTGGCAAAAGAGCAGCAGCAATGCAGCTTTGAAGGGTGCTGCGTAAAATGACTGTGTCACTTCTATTTTGATTGGAGTTAAACCTCAGGCCAATCGGTCCCAAGTCAGATGAGATGTCTGTCCATACCTTTACAGCTCATTCAGCTGCCTAGACTTCCCCACCCGTCCCTGTCCTATTTCTAGGGTAAGTTGTTTCCTGTGCATTCAAGACCCCCTCTACCAATGATGCCCTTAGAGACACCAGCCATGATGTGGCCATATTTGGGGGAATAGGCATTAGACCATCATCTCATTGCACAAGACCAATCAAACAGCAACACTAGTCACTTGCTATGAACCAGGTGGCCAAATTAAAACTGCTGCCTTAAAGTAAAGAGCTTCATACCCATTTCCTAATCCCCGTCACTTGCCATCATCCTCAGCTGTCACGATTTCCAGAGATCTTAGGAAACTTCCCGTAAATGTTGAAGCTCAGTTGAATGGCTGTACTGTGGCTACAACTAAATCTGTTCATGCTCAGAAAATAAAACATAGCTATCTCCTCAGGTTGAAAGGGAAATGTATCAGATCTAAGTTTTTGTTAAAATCCTACGGCAATAAACTACTGTGTTGTCACTTTGTACTTTAATATATGTTGAGGGGCAGATTTGCTGGACCATTTTGGCTTTTTCCAAATATTCTGTAGGTACCTCCCATTATCATAACAATAGTGGGGTGGCTGTAAGAGTTAATCAGTTGGTTATAGTTATAATAAGTAGCTCACTCCTTGTCCGGGCCCTTGCAGGGGAAAAGCACCATTATTTCAAAGCATCTTTCAGTGTTGATTGTTCATGTTCTTTCGTAGAATCTTAGAAAGTTAAGGCTGGAAGGGAGCTCAGGAGGTCACACCTAGTCCGACCCCCTGCTCAAACTAGGACCAGTCTCAATGATATCATCCCAGCCAGGGCTTTGTCTACCCAGGTGGAGAGTGCCCCACCTCTCTGGGGAGCCTGTTCCAGTACTGCACCACCCTCCTTATGAGAGAGTTTTTCCCAGTATCCAGCCTCAACTTCCCTTGCTGCGACTTGAGCCCATCGCTCCTTGTTCTGTCGTCCGCCCCCACTGAGAACGGTCCAGCTCCATCCTCTTTGCAGCCCCCCTACAGGGAGGTGAAGGCTGCTATCAAATCCCCCTCAGGCTTCTCTTCTCCAGACTGTCAGCCCAGTTCCCTCAGCCTCTCCTCACCCGCCATGTCCCCCAGCCCCACAACCATTTTTGTTGCACTCTGCTGGACTCTCTCCAGTGTCCACATCCTTTATGTAGTGGGGGGCCCACAGCTGGATACAGTGCTCCAGATGTGGCCTCCCCAGTGCTGATTAGAGGGGAAGAAACGCTTCCCTTGGCCTGCTGGCAGTGCTCCTACTAAGGCAGCCCAGATGCCTTTAGCCTTCTTGTCAACAAGGGCACACCGTTGGCTCGTATTCAGCTTATTGTCCTGTAACCCCAGGTCCTTTTCTGTAGAGCTGCTGTTTAGCCAGTCA
>NW_017729012.1:0-595 GCF_001723915.1 Gavialis gangeticus
ATAAGCCCAGTTCCCTCAGCCTCTCCTCAGAAGTCATATGTCTCATCCCCTGAACCATTTTTGTTGCCCTCCAATGGACTGTCTCCAATCTGTCCATATCTTTTCTGTAGTGGGGGGCCCGAAACTGGACACAGTACTCCAGTGCTGAACAGATGGAAATAATTACTTCCCTTGACTTACTAGCAATACTCCTACTAATGTAGCCCAGGATGCTGTTAGCCTTCTTGGCAACAAGGGCACACTGTTGGCCCATATTCAGCCTATTGTCCACTGTAACCCCCAGGTCCTTTTCTGCAGAGCTGCTGCCCAGCCAGTCAGCCCCCAACCTGTACCGGTGCATGGGATTGTTCCGTCCTCAACACTTGTCCTTGTTAAACCTCATTAGAGTCCTTTTGGTCCAATCCTCCGACTTGTCTAGGTCACTCTGAATCCTAGCTTTACCCTCTGGCGTATCTACTACTCCCCCCAGCTTGGTGTCATCTGCAAAGTTGCTGAGGGTGCACTCTGTGCTATCTTCCAGGTCATTAATGAAGACATTGAACAAAACCAGCCACAGGACTGACCCCTGGGGCACCCCAGTTGATACCAGCTGCCA
>NW_017729012.1:5595-17859 GCF_001723915.1 Gavialis gangeticus
CCCCAGTTGATACCAGCTGCCAGCTAAACATGGAGCCATTGTTTACTAGTCTCTGAGCCTGATGCTCCAGCCAGTTTTCTATCCACCTTACAGTCCATTCATCCAGCCCATACTTCCTTAGCTTGCCTGGGAGAATGCTGTGGGAGACCGTATCAAAAGCCTTGCTAAAATCAAGGTACACGACATCTACTGGTCTCCCTGCATCCACAGATGCTTAGGAGACCCTAAGCATCTGTGGATGCAGGGAGACCGGTAGATGGAGTGGGATCTGCCCCTCTGACTACCAGTAGATCCCAATGGATCCAGGAGCAGGGTAAGAGGGGTGCTCCCTGTTCCCCTTTGGCCGTGTCTTGCATGCACAGTGAGCTCTAAGCTCACTGCCTGGTCATCATGGGCTCCTTGTATGCCATGCCAGTTCCATGTATGCCACGAGCTTTGAGCTCACCAGGTGATGGGTGTAGGGAGCTGGCTGGACTGGGGCCTCTGCTTTCATGTTGCTCTGGAGCTGAAGGCGTGAACGATACTGCTGTTCATTGTCCCCACCCTCCTCCTCCCCGCTGAATTTGGAATCAGGAGAAAGTAGGAGATGAGCAACAGCGGCAGCCCCGTGGAAACAAGGGCTCCAGCCAGGCCTCATGCCAACAACTCACGTGTGGCACAGCCAAAGAGAGGTCCAACTGTGCCCTCCCATCCTCCAGATCCACCCCTGCTGACTACAGTGGGATTTGAGGGTCACGCAGCATTTCTGGGGCAGTGCACAACACTTTGCAAGGTGGGGTCTTGTGTTTCTGACTTTTTTTTTTTAGTAAGAAAGAGGAGAAATAGAAAGGAGCCTGTGCATCAGCCTCCCCGTGTGGGGCTCCAAGGCGTAAATCATATATTTCTATATTTTACAAAGCTAGAGGTTTCTCCAGGCTGCCGAGCATTTCTGGATTAAGGCAAGTGCAATGTGGCCTCTGTAAATATTCTATTTAGAGGACAGTTTGCTGTGGGAGCACCATGGAATGCGTCTGCCTGCGGGACAAACTAACTTTAAACTTTCTATGTACATGGCAACCTGCTGTAAATAACGTATCCTGTGTGCACAGCCACTCCGCAGGCTGGGACAAATCCTGGCACGATTTCTGTTCTCAGGGCAGCGCTGACATGGGAGTCACCATTTCTCTTCCACGGGCCCGATCTAAAGCTGCTGTAGTCAAGAAGGAGTCTTTTGACTAACTCGGATGGTTTTCAGCGTAGACGTGGCAAAGATGCTCCTCTACAAAGATGCTCATACCAGTGTAGCTCAGTCCTGTGTGAGAGGGTACATAAACCAAAATAAGGAACCTTACTACTGGTATAGCTGAGCCTGATCCTATTCTAGCTGTTTGGTGCCTGAGTGCACTTTACAATCCAATTCATACCTTTCTCAAGTCCCTGGCAGACCATTAGCTTATCTGCCTTTGTAAGGAGGGGTCATTAACCTTAAGATAAAACTCTCAAGAATGTACCAAGGAGGGAGAGGACCCACCCACTTTTTGCATTGTTTTTCAGCAGGATGGGGTAGGATCACATTTAGATAGCTAAATCCACCTAGTACCTAATAAGTGAACTAGAATCCCCTCCACACTATGTTGCGCTGTGTTGTCATAGGACAACATCAGCAAAATTGCACCGCTCCCCGCCCCCTCAAGCCCTCATAGCGATATCACTAACACAATTTTTGTATAGATATTCGGCTTGCATTTTGGGATTTGCTAGAGACTGGTGGCTGGAAGTTATCCAAGCCTCTTCCCTTCTTCAAAGCATTGTGCGCCTATAAATCTCATTTTCTGGAATTTTGGAGGGGAAAGGAATCATGGTGTGCCACAAGTTGCTTGGGGCTGATAATTTAATCAGGTTCAAAAAAGAATTGGACAGAATCGTGGAGGATAGATCCATCATTGGGCATTAAATGCGAGCGGTAGAGGTGCAGCCTCAAAATTAGGATGTGCTAGTCCTTGGAATACTTGAAGTTGTAGGGAGAAGGTCAGGAGACAGGTCGGTCCAGACAGATTCTGCATAAATAGCCTTTCCCTTACCATCCCCGCTCTGCCACACTGAGAGGCAGGACACTGGGGTAGATGTACCCGGAGTCAGATCCAGCATGGCGCTTCTTTTGTTCTCCAGGTTTTAAAAAAAAATGCAGCACAGATGCATGCTGCATAAGAATACTCTGCACACCTGGTAATGTGATTACCATGACAGCCACCTCTTTCCTTCCTTCCTCTAAAACTATTTTAAAAAGACAGTCTATATTTGGTTTAGAAGAATTACACAAGTAGCTGCATTGTGTTACCATTTATCATGTTAAGATTTGCATGATAGTGGCAACAACAAACTGTAAACTAATGACAAAATCACTTGCCGCAGAGTCCTGGGCTAACTCCAAGAACCTATCAAAGGCAATTCAACCCCGTGGGGACCAGGTAATCCCCTTTCTGATAGAATTCACAGTGAAAGGTCTCAAACAACCAAAGCATTCATCAGCCAAATCCTCAACTGATGTAAATCAGTGGCAGGAAGGGATGCTTTAGAGCAGTGATTCTCAACCTTTTTGGACTCAAGGCAGCCCTCGCTGTACTCAAGGCACCCCTCCTTAACTTTTGTGACTTGAGTAGCACCCAATTTCAATTTTTAATTCATGTATTGCAGTGCTTCCCTCTTTACACAGGGGCTGGAGAGTAGGGGTGAGGGGATCTTCCAGGCAGGGACAAGCCTGAGCCTGGCTTACCTGCTCAGTTTATCTGCTTGTCTCCTCATACCTTCTAACACCCATTTAAAGGATCTGGCAGCACCCCAGGGTGCCCTGGCATCTGGTTGAGAATCAGTACCTTAGAGGGAGATTTTCATCAGCTTTGATTAATTTAAAATGTATGGCAGTGGCAGGATCAGCCCCACCTCAGAGCCCGGGGATCCCACCTTCAGATTATACCCTTTCTTGATTCTGGAGATGCGTTTCTCTTCTTTCATCAGTTTCCACTGCTGTAATTCCATGGATTGCACAGGCTTATTCCAGATGTACAAGTGGGTAAATGATAGGCATGTTAAGCTAAATTGACTAGCAATTTGAAGTGGTATAACACCAAATGATTTTGGGTAGTCCCTGTTTGGTGCTTTAAACCCCATGGTTAAAATTAGAGGTGCACCAATAAAGATTTTTTGGGTCGATACCGATGGCCAATTATTACCCAGCTATATTGACCAATACCAAGCTGACTGCCAATATGCAGCCTGGCAGCTTGGAGAGCAGTGTCTGGCTGGTAAGTTTGTTGAGGGGAGATGGCAGATAGAGGCCCCTGCGGTGAGGGAGGGAGTGGGGCAGGGACAGGGGCAGGCGCTGCCCAGCTGGGGCTGGGTAGAGCCACGAGAGGCTTGTCTGGGGGGTGTGAGGGGCGGGAGGGTGCATTCTGCAGCTGTGTATACTGCCAGGGCAGCCATGGGTGTGTGTACCCCCCATATCTGTGCGTGGGGCAAAGGCAGGCTGCCGCTGCGGACTGGGGCCAGAGGTGGTACTGGGGTCTTCCCGGCAGGGGGGTTGGGCCAGGGCTGCGCTCTAGGTGGGTGGCAGCGGCACTGGGGATGGAAGCCTACAGGGAAGCTACAGCCACCCCAGAATTCGTCATAGCACCCCTGTAGCCCCGCCCCCAGTGCCACTGCCCACCCTGAGAGCAGCCATGGTCTAGTCCACCCCCCACTGGGAAAAGCCCCATGCCAGTGCCGGCCCCAGCTTGCAGCAACAGTGCGCCATCACCCCAGGCACAGATCGGGGGGCACATGCCTCCCATGGCTCCCTTGGGGTTGCACGTAGCAGCAGGAGCTGCTGTGTCTCCCCGTGCTCCCCAGACAAGCCACTCCTGGCTCTGTCCTGTGCTTTGCCGCACCTGGACAGCACCTGCCCCAGCCCCAGCCCCTCACTGCAGAGGCCTCAGTCTGCCCCCACATTTTGGCAGGGCACTGTAGGTGCCTGCTACTTGAAGGGCCTGAGCCAAACTGCCAGCATGTTCCTGATTGGGGCAGCCATTTTAAATCCCTGGCTGCCTTTATAACCCGATCAGTCCCCTGCTGACAGGTGAGGCAGCAACATGGCCTGGCTGTAAGGCCACTGGTATCATCCTGGAGGTAAGGGAGGCACTGTAGGGGATGGTTTGGAGGCTCCTGGGCATGACCTAAAACTGCACCCTGCCAGGAGTGGGTGGCCTGGTGGGGCTCTCAGTGGCACGGGAGCCCCCAGGAAATGCCAAGCCAGTGATCACCCTGGTGAAAGGTGGGTAGGGGAGCCTTAACCCCAGCCCTCACCTTTGGGTGGGTTGAAAATAACAGCAATTGCCAAGCACAATGACCTGCTGCTCCAGGTGGGGAGTGAAAGTCCCTGTGAGACCCTGGAGCACCAGTCATGGTGTGCGCAAGGGGAACATCATCAAAGGAGAAGTAGAGGCCAGGTAAGCTTCTGGAAGCGCCTGAGACAGTTGGAGAGAGACCCCACAGGGCCAGGCACACTCCCAGGAGCACCTGAGCTGGGAATGGGGAACCGCACTCCATAAATGCAGGCAGGAGACAAAGACCCTGCTGAGGGACTCAACTGGTCAGTTCTGGGGCCAGGACCTGAGGGTCAAAAGGGCCAGGGACCCACCGCAAGGGACACCCACAATGAACGCAGAAGCTTGGGGTCCCAACTGGGCCTGAGATGGGGCTAGGGCTTATGGAAGCTGAAGGTCCCCACGGTTGAGGACCACAGCTCATGGGCGAAGGCGAGGGTTCAGCTGACTGTCTGAGATGCCACCTGCGAGGCTTGGGCTGTGGTGTAGGGATGGAATGGAGCTGCAGATAGCCCCCCCTCTAATATCAGGGTGCAACAATAAGTAGCTTCCCACCTTAATTAACAACTTTATTAATTGCCAACAAGGTGTGGTGGGTGAGACAAGTGGGCGGCATTGCCCAGAGGCAGGTGGGGAGCTAACTGCGGCCAGCCAGGGATCCCCACTTTGCCACAGCCACCCGTGCATGCCCCTTTCCTCCTCTTGCCCCTTCCCCTCCAACAGACTTACCGTCCAGACACTGCTCTCCAAGGTGCCGGGCTGGCTGTATGCATGCTGTAGCTGTGCGCGTGCATGCAGCACTTACTGACGACGTTATTGGCCGCATCAGCCAAAAAACGCCAATTGCTGTTAATGTCAATTTTCCTTGTATCAGTGCCAATATGATATGGACCGGTGTATCAGTGCACCTTTAGTTAAAATATTGGTGGATGCAAGCAATTTTTGCAGACATTCATTTCAAAAGTACACTAGTAATATGAGATAAGGGATGGATTTTTTTCACAGTACTAACCCAGAGCCTCTCATGGAAGTCAGCAAAGTTACTCCCAGGCTAGGGACAGAAGCTACACATAAACCAGTTTAAGTGATCAGAAACCGGTTTAAACCTGTAACAGAGCATAAGTTCAGTGCACATAAACCAGTTTCAAAATGGCCAAAACTGGTTTAAGATAAACCTCGTTAAATGCAATATCAGACTTAACTGATTTGGGTCAAACCAGTTTATGCAACTTCTGTCCCATACCCCTGTCATTATACTGGGGTCCCTTTGCAATGGTTCTGGCTCTTTCTGAAATGGATAATTGGAGCAAAAATCTGGCCTACGTTCAACCCATGAAGTCCACAGAGTGTCATCGCAGACTGGAAACAAAGGGAAATCAAAGTCTTTTGCCAACATAGCTTTGGCCCCAATCTTGCAAGCAACTGCCTGCAGGGATTCTGGAGCCTGTCTGCACCAAGGACCTGGTAGAATGAAGGCTTTGGACATCTGACATCTGCTTTGGTTGCTCAGAAGCCATCCAGACTGTAACGCAGCAGAGACCGACTCAGGAGGTTGAAAGGAAGGAGCAGAGGAAGGCCCTATGTGGAACTTTGCCTTGTTCCAAAGAAGATAAAGGAGCATGATGTCACCGCACCGACGTAAATCTTATGAGAGAAAACAGATCTCGGTGGAAGGAGTGCTGTGACAAAGGCTGGAAGCCTCCTTTTTAACCCTTCATTGTGCTGCCCCCTTCACAATATAAACACGCCAGCAGATTTTTTCCATTCCCAATCCTGTGCCTCTGAGGGAGAGCTGGAAGGAAATGCCACCCCAGCCCCCGAGCTTCCTTGGAGTGGAAGTAAAACTGTACAGGGGGCTTCAGAGTAAATTACCTTAAAGCAAAGAGCCCAATTCCACTCCCACTTGCAGCAAAATAAATTAGAAGTATCCTTAATGACATTAATAAAGTTAGGCTTGCGTAAATCAAACTGCTACGTCCACTGCATTTTTTAAACAATGCTCAAAGTGCTTTGCAAACACTTATGGCCAGATCTGCAGCTGATGTGTATCAGTATAACTCCATGGGATTTGACGGGTCTATCCCTATTTACACATTAAGGACAAAACTAAACCAGTGTCTGAAATCCCCTCACAAATCACTGTTGTGCTTGAGTCTTGCACTCTGCTTGATCTTTTGCCATCCTTGTTTGCCCCTGAAGTGGCTGTTTCAGCATGCGCTGCGATCGCACAAAACCATCATTAGCTATGTCTCCATAATATAAAATACAGCATACAAATATTATGAAAGCCAATTGCTCTGCATGAAGTGGAACTAAAACGTGAACACACAGACCTCATAATAATCAACCCTCCACCCCAACAAATTCCAAAGTCAAGCTTAAATGTTAAAGGGAACATATGAATCACTTTCTTGTGGCCAGCTAGCACTGACTCAATATTTGTTTTAGCTCCATGTTACATTGTTGATTGAATAACAGCCTATTTTATCATACTTTACATGTGCTAGCAAGTGACCCAAGAACATGTATGTCAATTGATAGCCTTTGGATTTAATATTTACGGACTGCCTTTACAGGGGTAGGAGTTAATTGATTGGATTAAGTTTAATGTGAATGATCTCATGGTCAGCGGGATGTGCCAAATTTTCACTCTCAGACCTCAAGGAGAATTTTTAAAGATTTATAGCAGCAAATAAAGCTATTTTTGTCTAACATTGTTTTATTCCAGCACAGTGTTGATATCAGAGATTCCAAACACTCAAAAAAAAATGGCAATGGATCAGCGCAGACCTGCCAAAATAGCTACATAGAGTTTTACAAAAGCACACGCACGCGCGTGCACACACACACATACACACACACAATCTGGCATCAAACTTTAATGTGAAATAACTCTTGGAACATTTAATAGATTAGGTAATAGAGTGTTCCTTTCCTGTCTCCCAATCAAGTGAGACAGATTTTTTTTTTAAAAAGAATCTTTGCAGGATTCGTGAGAGATTTGTGGTAGTGTTTATACTGCGCGCTTAAAAATGATAGTCCAGTTGTTGAAGGTACTATAATAGCTGAACTAGAATATGTATCTATTTATGCAATATATTATCGGGGGGGAAGTATATTTAAATCTGATGAACTCCTCTGTCAAACATTAGGAAAATGATCGTGCAACTTTTGCTTATACAAATTATCCAGTTCTGGTTTCAAAAGGATTGTCTCCTTGAGTGTTACTGGTTTGAGTAAAGATGATTCACAGACCTTAAGAAAACTTCATAATGCCTAAAGGTGAGCCATGGTTATAAAACACAGAGCTGAATTAAAAATGTCGTACGCAGTGAAGTAAACACCTTCAGTGCTGATGTTCTGATTCTTGGAGTTGACCGAATCTTGGTTCTGCTTGCAGGCAGTCTTAGCATATTATTAGTACTTCCATGTGCAGTGATGGAAAGAAATTGAGGTCCTGACTCTGAAGGGTTGAGCTGCAGGCTCTGAGCCATTCTAAATAACTTTTTCAGAAGGTGGATATAGGATTTGTGTTGGTCTAACTTACATGTCATGGAGACTACTAGCAATAAGCAACAAATAATAATAGTATCGCTCCCCGCCCCCATGTATCACTGATGAAGTGCTTTGTCTAGTTCCAGTCAATAATGTTGGAGCAAGGCCACTGAAGCAATGGGCTTGTACCAGTGTCATGGACTGTTAAACCTTTGGCTGTTAAACCGTTACTGGCTTGTAAACCTTTATTGCTGCTGCTGATGTGTGCAAGACTGAAAAACTCCAGGCTTGATCCTCAGAGCCCAGACTGAGTTCGCTGGGCTGGCATCGATTACAAAAAATATGTTTTATGAGTACACTGAGCTCATTTGTTCTGGAAATCATTGAGATGAAATAAGTTGGAGCACCCGCCCCCCACTGTTTTTGGAGTCACCCTTCAGAGCAAGACCTCACTTTAAGACAGATCATTTCCAAGGCTCCAGCTACACCGGGTATTTAAAACATATTTTGGAGTGTAATATGATGTTATATCAGCACTTAGAAGCTATATGGCAATGGTTGCTTTAGAAATACAATGAGACCCGTACATAAAATTTGAGCACTAATCTCACAACCATTGTGGTCACTCTGAGCTGTAGTGCCTGGTTTTTTTTTTATTGTAGAATACGACATACATTTTCATAAGAGCGGATGAATGGATCAGAACAAAGTTCAGGGTAAATCGCTTCTATCGTGGCTTGCGGAGCTGAGGCAAGATAGTTTTAAGGCTGTGATTAGAAGCCTGATTCTTAAATAGAGGTCACTCCTTTCCAACAGTGTGATCCCCAACAGTGGCCTAGAAAGCCATGTTTGAAACAGTTTTTAGCAGGATGTTCCCCACGATTCCAAAATGTGGTTAAACCCCTGATATAGATGGGGGGGCCTCTTTTATGCTGGAAGAAAAAGGTTGATTTCATTGCCCTGGACAGATTTCAAGAAGCTTCTCATTTGGACAGAGTGGGTTTTGTTTTAATGAGATAGATCGGTGCTACGTGTCTTGGGCAGTTGTTATGCCTCTACAGGATTCTGTTTGGCTTCTTTTGTGCAGAAAAAGATAAGGAACTGACCCCAAAACTACGACTGGAAAGGTAGCATTTGGATCAGGCAAGAAGTGTGCTGGGCAGTTCTGTGCCCTGGGCTCCGAACATGGTAGTGTGGTGGCTGAGAGAGTAGCAGTGGGTACCTAAGTTGGCAGCCAGGGCGGGTGCCCTGGCTGCCCTTTTTGTGTTATGCTACTAGATCAGGCCCTAAGATTGTCTCTAAATTATTCTAGTTGAAAAAGTCTTTGTTGTCAAACTTAAAAAGGAATCATAGCTACATCAAAGCTCAAATTGGAGAGAGAGGAGTTTAATCTTTTAGGACTTAGGAATTGCTGTTCAAAGCTTCTAGCGGGGGCTGGACATCTAAATCCCTTAGGCAGCTTTGAAATGGAGTGTCTAAGCACTCTCCCCCCCGGCCCTTAATTATGTCACTCGGTTTGCTTTTCTCATCTGTTATTTGGTTTTATATTACGTGTTTCGTGATGGTTTTGTCATTGTTTGTGGAGGCTGCACTATTCCCAAGGCTGTGTCCAGCTGTGACAACTTGGGAAGGGGAGCTTTCAAACAAAACCAGAAAGATGATGGGCATAATTTTAAATGTCTAAACATGGAGCAAAAAACCCCTTGTCCTAAAAACAGGAGACAGCAAGGCTGAAAAAATGGACTGTAATTTGCTGTGAGATCTTTCCCCCCACATCGGATGCATTTGAACGTGTATTGTGCAATATCCCAAATGCATCGGCAAAGGGGCAGATTCATAAATATTATGCCTTAATAGTTATTATTTGCCTATGTCAGAAAGCACCAAACAAAGCTTATTTTCTTGGATCTGGCATGTGCTGCTTAGGGTTGGTCCAAAATGTTGTGACAGAAAAATGAACTTTTGATTTAATATTTTCTTGCAAGGAGTTTGCTTTCCTTTAATTCCCTTTTTCTTTTTGTTGGAAAAAGTGATACCTGCCTGAATTCTTTTGTTTTCAGTTGAAAATGTTTTGTTTTTTGTTTGTTTTTTTAAAAACAAATGTCTAAGTATCTCATGGAAAACCATTTCTAACAAACCTCTGGTCTTGCTGCTATGCTCCAGCGGCATTTTGGTCCTATCCATATTAGAATTTGATCCATACATACCACATCTTCAACTCTCCCATGAAATATGAACTTTCACTTCTTCCCAGGAGAAGTTTTACAATCTTTGTAGGGTGAAGGGTGTTTGTGCCCGAAAGCTTGCACTTAAAGATTTTTTTGTTGTTGCAAAAATCCAGTTCGTCTAATAAAAGATATCACTTCTACCATGAGTCCTGATTGCTCTATCCATGCATATGCACACTTTACACAATGCATAATTAACTTGTTGAATTCACTGTCGTAGGAGGTGGTAGAGGCAAATAGCATAGCCAGATTCAAAAAGGGAATAGATAAATTAATGGATGATAGATCTGTATTAATGGCTGTTGAACAAAATGGTTGGGGACGGTTCCTCTGGCATCTCTAAACCTATAACGGTGAACGCCAGAGAGCGTATTGAATAGGACAGATCACTCTAGGGGTACCTGGTTCAGTGCTCTCCATCTATAACATCTACTTTTGCATTTGCCCCTCTCAGATACAGGATACTAAGCTAAATGGACCACCGCTCTGGCCCAGTGTGGCACTTGTTATATTTTTATGTTCTCAGGGCCAACCTCAGTGCTCAAATATCACATGTCAACCACCCCCACCAATATAAGAGTTTGACTTTTAAAAAAATCACAGCATTTTACTCCCAAATATCCAAAACTGTATTTTAATGTGCATTTCCACCTAATCATGAGGAATAAACAAAAGAGAGACCTGGAAGTACCACTTAATAACTCAATTCTAGTAGCTGAAACTTTAAGCAAAAGAGAAGATACCTTGCTTCCCCTTGTAGGAGCTGCCGAAGGCTCTTTCACCTGAAACGTGCCCCAATGTATGTCTAACGCAACATTACGCTGCGGTGTAAATCAGGGCAGAATTGAGCCTCATTTGCCCACTCTTTCCGGGCACAGAAGCTTAGATCCACTGTTGCTGCTGCCTGTCAGGGAACAACTGTTGAGGGCCGACCCCTTTCCTACAGCAAGAAAGCAACTATTGTCTTGCATTTGTCTGCAGGGGCAGTTCAGAGCTACGAACTCGGCCCCGAGCCCTCCTCCAAGATCACCACTACCAGGGGACGTTGGAAGAACTTTTTACTTTGCCTCCTACCAGCAAAGCAAGAAAACAAGCGATCCACTGGCGGTTAAATATTATCTCCAGCTTAAGTGAATGAGTAAACACCACATATTCCTAGCAACGGGCGTGTGGGGCCTCAACCTCAGCCACCAAGCAGAGCCCTCTTCTGGGAACCCCAGGTCAACCTAAGTACATACGTACTTAAGTACCCCCAGCCTATAAGTACATAAGGGGGTCCCCACCATCATGAACGTCTTGTGGCTGGGGGGGCACCATGAGCTCCCGCAGGTGTCGGCAATGGGAGCGTGGCAGTGGCAAGCAGGGAGCTCCCGCAGGCAGCCACAGGAGTGTCATCAGTGGGGAGCTCCCGCATGGGCAACTGGTGCCTCCTGAGTCTGGGGGGGCACCCAATTGCCGCCAGAGGGGGGTCCCCCAGCAGCCAACTGCCGAGCGCGAAACCACCAGTGGGGAAACTGGACGTGCGCTTCCCGTTTCATGGCTGGCGCTTCCAGGGGGTGCGCGGCCCATCACAGTGGGTGCACGTGGACATGAACCTCTACGAATATGACTTCTGGCAGAGGCTAGGGGGGCCTGGGAGGCTCTTGTCAGCTGAAACAAAGGCTGCTTTAGGGTCTGTCCAGCCTAGGGGTGCCCCCGGGGGCTGTCCCCTCGTCTGCAGCTGCCTGGGCAGTGATGAGCCACGTTGCCTTGGGTGGCAGAGGGTTTGCGCAGCCCAGGGGTGCCCCCAGGGGCTGTCCCCTCGCCCGCAGCTCCCCCGGGCAGCAATGAGCCACATTGCCTTGGGCAGCAGAGGGTTTGTGCAGCCCAGGGGTGCCCCCGGGGGCTGTCCCCTTGTCTGCAGCTGTCTGGGCAGCGATGAGCCGTGTTGCCTTGGGCAGCAGAGGGTTTGTGCCCCCCAGGGGTGCCCCCGGGGGCTGTCCCCTCGCCCGCAGCTCCCCGGGCAGTGATGAGCTGCGTTGCCTTGGGCAGCAGAGGGTTTGCGCAGCCCAGGGGTGCCCCCGGGGGCTGTCTCCTCGCCCACAGCTCCCCCGGGCAGCAATGAGCCACGTTGCCTTGGGCAGCAGAGGGTTTGTGCCACCCAGGGGTGCCCCCGGGGGCTGTCCCCTCGCCCGCAGCTCCCCGGGCAGCAATGAGCCGCGTTG
>NW_017729012.1:18412-19578 GCF_001723915.1 Gavialis gangeticus
TTATTCCACAGTCTGGACACCCTGGCTGTGAAGGAGTTTTTCCTGGTATTAAGCCAGGAGTGTGTATCCATTGGTCCTTTGTTCGTGGGGACTGTGAGCATTAGGGAGTAATACAGATTGCTGAGACCGACACCTGGGCCATCTGGAAGTACATCGGGTGAGGAGTTTGCTTTGCTCCTTTGTGCAGTGAATGAATTAGAGCGTGTCCAATAGTAGTTGTTACCAATGCAACCCTTTTGCGCTCGCAAGCCGTTTGCTGCTACAGGTTGGGCACACGTTAGCATTCGTGAAACGGCCCTGACAAATCATCTTTGCCGGACACCCAGCACTGCATTTGTGGTCTTAACCCCTACTCCTGCGCACGGTTTTGTCTGCATTCCCCTTTCAAGCACCTGCCTCTGCGCTCTGAACCCAGGCTTGCTTGTACAGCTGGGCGTACGGGATAAATCCCAAATTGCACTTTTATCTCAGGCTGGAACCTGCCCACTTTGCAACGAGGATGCAGACAAGTTCATTCAAGAGCTGACAGCCCTCCAGTGCCCTGCCAGTGACTCCCTTACCCCGAGGGACAGACTTACAGTATTGATTTAGAGGACATCCTAGCGCTGGGGGATATACCTCCAGACACACAGGGGAGAGTGCAGAGGACGGACTGAAGAGATGGGTGAGCCCTGGGGATACTTGCACCTTTTCGCTGATCGCACCCCCTGCATCCAACACAGGGAGTCAGTGTTATTGCATCTGTGGGGTAGACACAAGTTGTATAAAAGCTTTTAAAGCTGCCTTGGGCTGCCTGAGGGTCTTTCTGGGCAGAGGAGGTTCTCGAGCTGAGTTGGCTAAGGTAGTGTTAAGGCAGCATAGTACAAAGTTGTCTAAAGTAGCAGCTCTCAAGCTTTTTTGTACCAGGACCCATTTGTAAACATCAATGGCCAGTCCTGACTCAGTGCCCCTCACTCCCGACCGACTGCCCCTCCACCCCAAGCCCCACAGTGTGTGGGGCAGGGGGTGGGTGTGTGGGGTAAGGGGGGCCCCAAGCAGCCCCTCACAGGCTTGAACTCTGCCAGCCTGCAAGGGAAAGGTCATAGTTTCCCACATTTTTCTTCTTTCAAGGAGAATCCATTGTTATAACCCTTTCATATATTCTTGCAACCCACTTTTGGGTCACG
>NW_017729012.1:29774-55638 GCF_001723915.1 Gavialis gangeticus
GGCGGGCACCAGCATCACACGCAGGGCAACGGAGCAGGCGTCGGTCAAATATAAGAGCCCTGGCTGGGCTACAAAGGGGGCAGCGATATTTGTGGGCACCGCAACCTGGGATTGGGGTGCCCGGGGCGGATGGCGGGGGAGCCACGAGGCGCCCGATCCTTGCTGAGGCAGCCGGGTCCCTGCCGTGCGCCCTGAGGCACGCGTGCCAAGCAAAATGCCTTCAGGAGACCTAGTAGATCATCGGGTCCGGCCCCCCGCTCTAGGCAGGGAGATGACTGGGGTCAAGTGACGCCAGCGAGGTGACTGTCCAGTCTCTTGGAGACCTCCAGGGTAGGCAACTGCTCCACCTTTGGAGGGAGTTTATTCCACAGTCTGGACACCCTGGCTGTGAAGGAGTTTTTCCTGGTATTAAGCCAGGAGTGTGTATCCATTGGTCCTTTGTTCGTGGGGACTGTGAGCATTAGGGAGTAATACAGATTGCTGAGACCGACACCTGGGCCATCTGGAAGTACATCGGGTGAGGAGTTTGCTTTGCTCCTTTGTGCAGTGAATGAATTAGAGCGTGTCCAATAGTAGTTGTTACCAATGCAACCCTTTTGCGCTCGCAAGCCGTTTGCTGCTACAGGTTGGGCACACGTTAGCATTCGTGAAACGGCCCTGACAAATCATCTTTGCCGGACACCCAGCACTGCATTTGTGGTCTTAACCCCTACTCCTGCGCACGGTTTTGTCTGCATTCCCCTTTCAAGCACCTGCCTCTGCGCTCTGAACCCAGGCTTGCTTGTACAGCTGGGCGTACGGGATAAATCCCAAATTGCACTTTTATCTCAGGCTGGAACCTGCCCACTTTGCAACGAGGATGCAGACAAGTTCATTCAAGAGCTGACAGCCCTCCAGTGCCCTGCCAGTGACTCCCTTACCCCGAGGGACAGACTTACAGTATTGATTTAGAGGACATCCTAGCGCTGGGGGATATACCTCCAGACACACAGGGGAGAGTGCAGAGGACGGACTGAAGAGATGGGTGAGCCCTGGGGATACTTGCACCTTTTCGCTGATCGCACCCCCTGCATCCAACACAGGGAGTCAGTGTTATTGCATCTGTGGGGTAGACACAAGTTGTATAAAAGCTTTTAAAGCTGCCTTGGGCTGCCTGAGGGTCTTTCTGGGCAGAGGAGGTTCTCGAGCTGAGTTGGCTAAGGTAGTGTTAAGGCAGCATAGTACAAAGTTGTCTAAAGTAGCAGCTCTCAAGCTTTTTTGTACCAGGACCCATTTGTAAACATCAATGGCCAGTCCTGACTCAGTGCCCCTCACTCCCGACCGACTGCCCCTCCACCCCAAGCCCCACAGTGTGTGGGGCAGGGGGTGGGTGTGTGGGGTAAGGGGGGCCCCAAGCAGCCCCTCACAGGCTTGAACTCTGCCAGCCTGCAAGGGAAAGGTCATAGTTTCCCACATTTTTCTTCTTTCAAGGAGAATCCATTGTTATAACCCTTTCATATATTCTTGCAACCCACTTTTGGGTCACGACCCACAGGTTGAGAAATGCTGGTCTAAAGGCAACTCCGAATCTGGTTCCAAGTGCAGATCAGCAGACGGTGCAGCCCAAGATCCTATAAATATGAAGCGGGCCAGTGTTGAGAGCTTTTTAAATAGCAAGTTTATAGGCAAGGGTCCATATCGTTTCCTCTTGCAGAGGGAGCAGCGTGATCCGTAAAGCAATCTGGATTTATTAATCGTGGTATCAAATAATTTCACTTGAGTAGTTTGAGCCAAGACTGTTGTACGTGGCAGTTTTATTTGTTACATTCTTCTGAAGGATCACCCAGGAAAGACTTGTTCCTCCTTCCCTCTCCATTCTGGAAAATTGGTGGAAGTTGAGTGTTCAGAATTGACGTGGCACATTTGATGCCTTCACAAAATCCCAGGAAACCCTTATTTATCTGCTGCGGCTAGCTCCTGAAGTGTTTGATCAGCTTTTACTCACTCGTAGCTCAGTAAGGATCTGTTGTTGAAGACAGTGGAAATCTTTTTATTGACTACATTCAGAATTTCACCTACTCGTGTCTATACATAAGAATTGCACAGGGCACACTCCAGAGCCCACTGACATCAATGGGAACGTCTGCACTGAGTTCAGAGGTCTTTGGATTGGGGTTATAGAGCGGAAGGAGGCCTCCCAAATTCAGTCTTGCACTCTAGTGTCTAACATTTGGAAGTCAAACCTAAAACATCACCAGTTTAAGATATTGAGGTTTACATTGTTTTGGTTCTGGTTTTTGCACCCTTGCAGTACAGTCAGGTTATGTTTTCAAGTTTTTATCTGCAACCATGGGGGCTAGACATTTGTTTTATGAAACAGTGGCAACTGCTGTACTTTTAATCACGTGACTCCAGGACCTGGGGCTGCATGGAAAACTCCCAAGTATCACAAGACTTGCAGTAAAGTATAAGGGCTGGTAACACTGTGAATAAGAGGTGAATTCAGCTTCAAAAGTCCCCTAAATTATGTGTGGTAGGTAGGTGCTAATTACAGCACCCCATCCATTAATAGGAGGGTGGGTGTGATGTAAAAGTTTTCAGTTCAGGTATATGGTTCCTTTAAGAATATCCCCGGCATGTCCTTTTCACAGAGAGGCACTGACGTTCTGCATAGCTTTGATGATTCAATGGAGATAACTCCAGCTCATTAATAGTGAAACTGATACCTGGTCAGCAATGCTGCTTGACTCCGATGTACCCTTTATATTAATGCATGATGGACAGATGAACAGAAAATAATTAACAGTGTTTCCATGCATTTCTCTAACTGAAAACTCACTACTGTTATTCCGGGACATGAGTCCCAAAGGTGAAACACAGATCTCACTGAAGTCTATAGGAGTTGAAGGAGCCGGCCAAAGTCATTGCAGAACCCCTGACAAAACTCTTCCACAACTCGTGGTGCTCTGGAGAAGTCCCTGAGGACTGGAAGAGGGCCAATGTTGTGCCCATCCACAAGAAGGGCAGGACGGAGGACCCGGGTAGCTATAAGCCAGTCAGCCTAACTTCCATCCTAGGGAAAATCCTAGAAAAGTTCATAAGGAGTCTGTCTGCAATAAGGTTGCAGAAGGTAGGATTCTGAATGACAGCCAGCGTGGCTTCCTCGCGGGCAAGTCTTGCCTTACCAACCTCATCTCCTTCTGCGACCAGGTAACTCGCCACCTGGACACGAGAGCAGGTTGACATTGTATACCTAGACTTCCAAAAGGCCTTTGATTTAGTATCCCACGATGTCCTCATGGGAAAATTGGAGGATTGTGGGCTTAACTCCGGGACAGCCAGCAGGGTGAGAAACTGGCTGCCAGATAGGACCCAAAGAGTCGTAGTGAACGGATCTGTGTCATCCTGGCGAGAAGTGAGCAGCGGTGTCCCACAGGGGTCGGTGCTTGGTCCAGTACTTTTCAACATCTTTATTAATGATTTGGATGCGGGGGTGAAATGCTCACTGGCCAAGTTTGCGGACGACGCCAAGTTATGGGGAAGTTTGGTCATGCCTGAAGGTAGGCTACAGTTACAGGAGGACCTAGACAGGCTAGCAAGTCAGGCAGATGGGAACCTGATGAAGTTCAATGTTGAGAAATGTAAAGTGCTCCACCTCGGGGTGAACAACCCCCAACACACCTACAGGCTTGGTGGTACCAAACTGACTAGCACCACGAATGAAAGGGACCCAGGGGCAGTGATAGACCACGGTATGAATATGAGCCGGCAGTGTGATGCTGTGTCAGTAGGGCAATAATACTCTGGCGTGCATCAATCGATGCATGTCCAGCAAAACCAAGGAGGTGATTCTTCCACTCTACTCAGTACTGGTGAGACCACAGCCTGAGCACTGCCTCCAGTTCTGGGCACCCCACTTTAACAAGGACGTGGACAAGCTTGAGAGAGTTCAAAGAGCCACCCGTATGATCAGAGTCTTAAAAGGCAAGCTGTATGAGGAAAGGCTGAGGGATCTGGGACTCTGCAGCCTGAGGAAAAGAAAGCTGAGAGGGGACCTGGTAGCTGCTTACCCCTACACTAGAGGAGTACATCGAGGGCTTGGTGAGCAACTGTTCATCAGGGCACCCGAGGGGAAAACCAGGAGTAATGGCAACAAACTCCTAGACAATTGATTCAGACTCAACATTAGGAAAAACTTCTTCACAGTCAGGGTGTCCAGACTGTGGAATAAGCTCCCTCCAGAGGTGGTGCAATCGCCTACCCTGGACATCTTCAAGAGGAGACTGGACGGTCACCTCACTGGGGTGACCTGGTCCCGGTTGTCTTCCCTGCTTGGTGCAGGGGGCTGGATCCGATGATCTTGCGAGGTCCTTTCCGGCCTTACAACCTATGGATCGTGAATCTATGAGTTTTAACATTGACATGGAGGGAGAAGCATCGGTGCTAAATATTAGTAAATACTAATTATTAGCAGCATTTTGGGTTGTTGTTTGTATTGGTTAAAAATGTGTTTTTTGTTTCTGTCCTTGTTTACAATAAAGCCAAAAATAGTTTAACTGCAGATTTCAGCAGAAGCCAGAACCAAAGCATCTTTGTTGATAAAGCCAAAAGCGCTGATGACAGTTTGTACTATATCAGTTTTATAAATAAATGTGCCCAAATTGCTAAGACTTGCCTTTGTGAAGTCTCCCAGAGCAGAAGGCGGAGAGTTAGGACTTCTTGCATGGTAGCCCCGGCTTTAGATTTGCTACAGTGAGGAAGATAAGCAAGTATTTGGAGAAGGAGAAGTCCATAGTTAGGAAGCTAGTTCAGGACTCACAAGACTTGGGTTCAGTTTTCATAATGAAATGAATCAAAAAGCAGCGATTTATTTAAATAAAAAAATTGACTCTTTTTCAAGTGCATCTGCCTGCCTTTACATCCACTGACAAGTAAATGTGGTCCTTTTTTTGATCTATCGATAAATATTTGCATGATGTAAACGTTAGGCAGATGAAGGAAATTCAACAATTATGGGGAACCAGGAACATTTTCAAGCAAAATTCTGCAAAATAGAATACTGTATTAATGTTATTGTTGTTATTCATGACTGCTATTACAAAAGGGTCTCAAAGACTCAACTGAGATCAGGTCACTACTGTGAAGGGGTGCCCAAATGCAGTCTGCAGAGCCATGGCATCTGGGATCCCAACAGGTTGGGAAGTTTGGCAGCAGGGAAGTGGTGGCAAATAATACAGCCACCCTCCCCCACTACCAAATTCCCCAAGCCCTGCGGCAGGTCGGAGCCAAGCCATATCCTTCTGTTTGCACAATTCCTCCTCTCCCCTCATGGGGCTGGGTCAGACCCCTTCCCTCCCACCATGGGGCTGGTTGGGGGCTGCGTCAAGCCCCCTTTCCCCCATGGGGCTGGGTTGGGGCCAGGCTGTCCCCTACCCCCCTCTTTGCACCTGGATGGTGCCCTGCCATGCTTGTCCCCAGCGCTGGATCGGGACCACCAGCTGGATTTGGCCTACAGACAGACTGGGCCCTGTCCATCAGACCCACCAGGCAAACAGGTTGAGCACCCCTTAAAAAAACCGAGAGTCAAACAAAGTTGCAAGCCCAGGATGTGAACCCCAGCCCAGCTCCCTGCCTGATGAATCTATTGCTTTATAGTAAGCAAAGTAGTAGGTTGATGACACAGATCATACAGGTACACAGCTCCCTTCTGATTCAAGCGTGATTTCATAGTGCTAGTGTTCTCATTCTCTCACAATTTGCCAAAAAATGGAAGACACCTTGTTTATTTCTCTGTTGGAAGTTTTCTTTCAAGGAGTCATTTAGTCCTCCCTTTCTTTGGCTCTTTATTTTGCCACAAGCATCTGATTTTAGCTGATGCGCACTGCTAAATTCAAGGTCAGACCCAATATTTTGCATCTGCCAAAGAAAATAACTTAAACTTACACCTGAAGAGTCTTGTGCTTCCATTATTTATAGAAGCACCAGGGGGTTTTTTTCCCCCTTCACAGCTGCATGTTAATCTGTAGTGCATGTTATTAATGCTATGAAAATGGGGTTGGATTCTTAACTCCAGCTTTGGCAAGTCATTGGTCCTGTGCTATGTTTCTGACAGCTCTTGGTCCGAGCTGTCATTACCAGTTACCAGTGAAGTCATTCTCAGCAGCTGGGTTTGCAGATCCCCTGGGGAGAAGCGAGAAAGCACTTACAGCTGGAGCCACCTCAAGCAGCTATAAAAGACAACAAAAGTATTGAATTTATACAAATATGATTAATGACTTCTACTTGCCTGGGGATGAGAGGGGCTGGGATGTTTCTGTCATGCATGGTGGGTTGAAGTCTTAGAGTAACTACTGCATGGGACACATTCTTGTAAGTGGTTTTTATTTTTAAGCCTAACCACCCTGTGGTGCCAACACGAATGCTGTGCAGAGACCAGCAGGGCAGGGGACGTGACTTTAAACCTGAGTTCCTCTCCTACATTGACACAAAAGGTGAAATTCTGACCTCGTTGAAGTCAGTAGAGGTTTTGCCATTGAAAAAATCCCATGCATTTTTGACCATTTCAGGTATCCAATGCCAGTTTGATCATCTAAACAAAGGATTTGCATGACCTGTTGGAAGTTCCCCATGATTGGAAACTTCACACTCAAAGCAGAACATGAAAGCCATTATCACCTCTAGGGCAGTAACTAATTGTGTGTCACTGTCGCAGTGATTGACAATCAGGTACAAGATTTTAGCTGCTAACATGCAGAGTTGCTTGCTGCAGAAGGGAATTGCTTTTGTGTCTAGATAAACCAGAGAGGAGTCTGCTCAGCACACCCTCCCTGTTCTAACACAGCACGTGTGCATGCATTAGTGTGCACATGCACACATGGATTAGTGCATCCCTTTGCCTATGGGTCCTCCTTGACTAGCAGTTGAAACAACCATGAAACAAAGTTCACTCTGACTTTGAATTCCCTGAAACTGGGCTATACTTGGGTTTTTTTCTCTGAGACTTCTTTGACCCTTAGTTTCCTCTGCCCAGAGAGTTGTTCCCACCTGCCAGAATGGAGTGACTGAGCTGCACCTGCCCCTGTGAGTCAGCAGGAATGAGCTTGTGTGTCCAGGCTGGGATTTTACAAAGCAGGCCAGCAGAAGAGCCAGTTCCCCTGATCAGTGTGGCTTTGGGCTCTGGGGAGGTTGAAATCTAGATCCAGTATGATGGGGGATGTGAAAGCTGGCATTTTCTCTCTTGGACCCATACATGATCGTGTCTGTGGCCTCCAGGTTTGGTCCCCCCGTTCCTGTGACGGGCCCTTGGGGATCACAATAGAATCCGGGTCTGACAGGCAACTTCCTGGCCAAAAACATGGAATTTCATTACAACTGAACAGTGAAATGTTGTTGATTTTTGCCAGGAGAAGATCATAGGATCATAGGAAAGGAGGGCTGGAAGGGACCTCAGGAGGTCATCTAGTCTAGCCCCCAGATCAAGACAGGATTATCTCTGACTAAACCACCCCAGTCTTTCTAACCTGCTCTTGAAAATGTCCAGGGGTGAAGATTGCACAGCTTTGCTAGAGAGTTTGTTCCAGTGCTTGACCACCCTCATAGTCAGAAAGTTGTGAGATGAAATTTGTCTTGTGTTTCACCTTTTTTTGAAATACTTAATTGATCTCTTTCTCCTTTTTTTAAGATAATGGGATTAGGGGCCATAGATGCCAGAATTGTAGCCCATCTTTTTATGCACGTCTGTTCGAGCATCTTAGCTTAACAGATCCCTGATCTCCACCGAGGGCTCCCCAGCTCCACCACAATCCAAATAATAAGAGAACAGAGTCCAACAGCTCTGTGCAAAGATGGGGGTGATGGTCAGAATCAGTATTTGAAACATCTCTGAAATGCCACTGAGCTCCCAAAGCCTGGATTAGCCATTACTAGGGATCTATTTAAATTGCGCTGGAAGTGGCTCCTTTAATCTTGCTCTTTTTGCCATCATTTGCTGCTGATTGGCTGAGGGATCCCAGCAGCCCCGCTGCTCACTGCTTGCTCCTGATAGGCCAGGAAGCAAAAACCACAGTTTTAAATATGCCATGGTTTTTGCCTCCTGGCCAATCAGTAGCAAGTAGTGGAGCCACCGGGGCCCTTTGGCTAATCAATAGTGGGAGGCAAAGTTTGTGGCATATTTAAAACCGTGGTTTTTGCCTCCCAGTCGATAAGGAACAAATAGTGAGTGGAGGGGCTGCCAGGCTCCCTTGGCCAGTCCGCAGTGGGAGGGAGGCCACTCAGTGAAAAGAGCAAGATTAAAGGCGCCACTGTGCAGTGCATTTCTGGTGTGACGTAGGTAGATCACTAGTCATCACTGTCCCACTTAGCCGACTAGGAAGGGATTTGGGTGACACAAGGTCATGAATTTCATTATGTCCCTAAGCTCTTTGCACCATCCTCTTGGGGGGCAATGCAGAGCCTGCCATTGTAGTACAACCAGGACTTCAGTTTGTGGGTCCCTGTGCAGGCATTACCTTCCATGGGGCTTAAGTGATGCAAAGAGCCATGTACCAGCTTCTGGCGTCAGGGTGAATTTCCCTTTTGGGACTATGTGGAGTTAAAAAGAAAGGTAGACCTGACTCCATCCATGCATTTTAATAGCATCTTATGCTGAGTGCTGAATGCCATTTTAGGTCTGCTGGATAGAGTAAGATTTATTGCTGTGGTTATGAGTAGGGGAGGACTGAATGAGCTAATGCAGGTTTGCTGATAAGCCTATTTCTGTATTATTCCCAAAGACCACACACGTGTGATACAAGCTTTGGATTCAGTTGTGGCGTTAAGCCACAGCGTGCAAGAAGATCAGTGGCCTGGTGGGTGCTGGGAAGTAACATGGACAAGCACAAGATCTCAGTCTCTGTCCTATCTTCGAATAAAATGCAGCAGACACTCCTCTTTGGGGCAAGCTGTGGTAGCCAGAGCGATGGGAAATGGGACCATAATATGTAGACTGAAGGAGACCAGCATCTCCTGTTCTTCCCAGTGCCTTCTTCCAGCTGAGGCTGGCAGTTACCTAATGAAATGCTGATAGTGACTGCCTTTCTACTCTTGTTTCGTAGGTCAGGTTTCAAGGTTTTGTCCTGGCACCCATTATTGCAGTACTTCATCGACCCCTGCGCTTTCCCCTGCCTTGTGTACTCTCTTGGACAGCTGCGCAGCACTGGGTGCAGTTGATTTTTTAGGAGTAGGCTCTGCAAGGTACTAAGCCTTTCCAACGTGACGAAGTGATAAGCACCTAGCTGGGGTCATCTGAGGTGCTCTTTCCTGCCCAGGGCAGGGGGTCGGACTCTGTGATCTATTGAGGTCCCTTCTATTCTATTGAGGACCCTAAAAATCTATGAAATCTGAAATGCTAAGCACTTTCAACTCATGGCGGTCAGTCGGGCCAGAGCGTATTGACTGCAGGTCCCAAGTAACATGAAGGCTACGGCCCTTACTGAGTTAGCCTAAAGTGTTCTGTTAGAATTGATGTTGTTAGAGGAGTGGTGCATGAAACAAATGTAAGGTTAATGGAAAAGCGGCTAATTAATGGGACTGAATAAGCGCCATTTCTTCTGGGTGTTGCAGGATCAATGTAACCTTTTATTGTTGTGTGTTGGAAACGGCTTCTTTACACACAACTCTTACCAAGTATCACCCAGATCTGGTTTCCATTTAGCTCAGGTCTCATGACTTGCTTAAATAAATTGATGACCTAAAAGATCCATATTAAAGGGCAGATGCCATCCCAGCAGTGAGTGTTGACACAGCACTCTCCTTCCCAAGAGACCTGCTTTGTTCCAGGCCATATCTGTTTACTTTAATGACTAAATTAAGTTTTATTGTGTTTACTCCTGCTTGCCTTGCGGAGCTAGGACTGTTCTGAGAGAGCGAGCTGGGTTGTATTTTGGCTTGTGCCTTCGTATCAGAATAGCTACCCACATTATAACCACAACGTCTCTACTAAGTGTAATGCACCATGTAAAACCAGCCTTGCTTCAGTCTTCAGAGGGCTGGACATATAACACATTAACCCTGGTGTAATTTCCAGTGGTTTTGTAACATTCCTAGCCGAGATCAGAAAAAAGTCAGTTTCCCTCTCTTAAATAATAAGACTGATCTCACACCTGTTTTATCCTAAGATTAGCTCTGATGACTAAAAGGAGTGCAGAGCAGTTATGGCTTATAATATTACTTGCAGCTTCCGTGTCTTTCCTTACACCACTCTTCTATCCTAGTGAAATAAGTGGAATCGCTCCAGATTTACACTGGTGCATGAAATAGCAGAATTTGACCCTATTTATTTTAGTTGCATTTGAAATGGTGCTGGCGAATAATAATGGACTGTCTCCACGAATCCTCAGATCCTGCCTGCAAATGCAGGGGTCGTGTGAGTCCCGTCGGTAGCACTTGAAACAACCCAGGCCCAACTTCATCTTTCTTTTTTTACAGCCACAGTGTTTCTGAAGTTTGTGAAACACAAGTTGGGGGAAAAAAATGTCTTCAATGTTGGAGATAAAGTGTTCCGTGCTGAAACCCAGTCCTGTGCCTGAGTAATCATTCAGGGCCCAGTTTGCACATGAAGATGGCCTGATCCTGCATCTGTTTTATCTTCACCCCCTGAGTGAAGCAGAGGAGAGGCAGGCTGGTCTGCTTTGGCAGCATTTGCGTGCACTCATCTGAGGGGTATTTTTCATCCTGCACCAGCCAATAATGTAACCGTAGCAAGGAGTTCCCAGACATTTTTTCCTTGGCCTGATGGTTCTTAGAAATCTACTTTTCATAATAGGAAACCAATTACTGCTTCGTGAGTGCATGTTTGTCCAAAGTGAAAGCCAAGTCATTTAGATACCCTTCCAAGTGTGGCCTAGCACATACATGAGTTAATTTGGGTGCATCAAATTATTTTGCTTTTGAGCAGAAAACTGTGGTTCAGGTCATATTACATTACCCCCAGAACTACACCCATATGCCTTTGGTCCAGTCTTTGTTCCCCGTGTCTTTGCTGCCTCCTCTCCAAAGTGATGTTTCTTATCCAAATCCACCACTTCTCGCTTCAGCCCTTTATGCAAGTCGCATCTTTTTTTCATTGGTGTCAGTCCAACCCCTTTCACCGACATCATTCACCAGTGGCTGAGTGTGCAAACTAAATTCTCAAGGGCTCGATTTTTAGGTATCCACTAAAGCTCATTAGGATCTGCCAGTGCTTCTCACCTTTGAAAACTGGGTCTTTATTGGATGTTATTGGAAAATTTATGTCTGTCTGAAGAATAAGCTTGTGAGGCACTCTACACATGAAATTCCTGTTGGGACGCTTCAGCATGGCATCTATTGCAAAAGTACTGCCTGATACCCTTTGCAGTAGCAACTCAATAGATATAAGTTGATTATTGTATTATACTACTAGTATTAGTTTTACTGGGCCAACATTTCCAGAATCATTTTGGGTGCCCCTATTTTAGATGTTCCTCTTGAAACAACTTTAAAGCCCCATTTTCAGCAAATCCTCTATACTCAAGACCAATTAAAAAAATACTTGAAATTGGCAACCAAAAAACACGTTTTAAAATTAGGGAAATTAATAGTTAATTATCAACCCAATCCCGGATTCCTCATTCAGGCATGAATCTTACAAGTCTATCAGTGTTTTTCCTACAAATGCATACATTTAAGAAATTGAAACCTCCTGTCTTCCAGAAATGCCCCCAGTCCATCAGTCAGCCTGTCCATCACTCAGCAGCCATGGCCAGGTCTGTTCTCATGTAGCACGTTCTCTTATGGATAAATTAAAGACGTATTCAGAAAGAAAGGCATAAGGTTATACAGTGTGACTTCTTTAGAAAGAGAGAGGGCACATTTTGCAATAAAGGCTTGGTAACTCAGAAAGATTATATTTCGCACAGTGCACAGATAATCCAGTGTGGTTGAGTCAATAAAAACAGCAGCTGTGTTTTTATCTCTGCAGGAAACAAATCCAAGTATTGCTTACCCAAATCCAACAGTTCATGGGGCTTGACTATATTGTTTTAGCACTGTATTTGCCATGATGCCACCTTGGCAACAAAGGCCATTTGGGTTCTGCTTTCAATCAGTAGGAGGTTTCTGTGGGTTGTTTCTGAGAAATCAGCACAGCCAGACGTCAGGGGGGAAAACCCCGTGTCTGAGCGAAGCAGGATCTGATCTGCAGCTTTCATTGGTGTTGAACCTCAGCATCCCAGACACTTTGAGGTGACTCATTCATCCAAACATACCTGTAAAGCAGTGATGTTCTGGTATTGCCATTTCACAGAAAAGGACAGAATGACTCGCTTGAGGTCACATAGTACAGAGCAGAGCAGATTATACATGTGATCTACCAGCACCTTCCCCTCCAGTCCCCACTACAACTAAAAAGATGTTATTTTCAATCCCTGCATTTGACCTGCATATTTTTGGTATACACTCCCCTTACTCTCTCTTTCTCAGCTCTTGGGCTACGTTGGCCATTTATTTAAAGACCTGGGATTTGACTGTCCTGAGATTTTGACTCCCCAGGCACTGTCCTGGGCACGCACTGCATTCGACTCTGGTCTGTGCTGCAAAGAGGGCTGGGAAATGGGACAGGCGGGAACGTGGAGAAGTCCATGCAGGAAGACTCAAAACCCCGTGAACACAAAGGATCCCTGTGTAGGAGCGGCTCCAGTGCAGTCTATTGGTCTGTGCAAAGCCTGGCTCCATTGGCATAAAATCCCAGTTGCTTCTTCCCACAGACCACCCAGTTACTCTGCTTTACAGTCAGGAGAAAGTTAATATCCAGAGGGATACTAACTCTCTTATTTTACTTGCAGGATGGGGATTTGGCACTAAATTATGGTGAGAAATTGATTCTGGGAATGCCAATTTTGCAGGTCTCTTGTTAGTGATTGTAGTTCCAGGCTTCTTTATTCTTTGTCTCCTGGAGTGAGGGAGGGGATGCTTCTGACAACCTTTCATTTTTCATGTCCTTGTAACAAGGTACTTAGTAGAATTTGCAGACTCCTTGAATCGGACAGGCTGTGCCATGAGCACTTCTTCCATGGCTTCTAGCTTGCAATCTCTGAGCGGTCTACCACGTGCCTTAGCGCCCATGCCACCGCAGCTAGGCAGTTGACATGTAGAGAAGAAGGAGCCTTGGGGTGCGTCCAGACAAGTGTGTATGTAGCATCACATACTGATCGTTTGCAACACCACATACTGCACAGTCCAGTGTTCTCCACACTGCAAGGGTGCACTGCCTGAGCGTGTGCTGCACTGGATTTTTTTTCAACTTTTTTTTTTTTTTTTTTTTGACCCCTGGATATCCGGGGGTCAGAAAAAACCACAGGAAAAAAACAGGAGCAGCGCATGCTTGGTCAGTGCGCATTGCTGAAAAGCGGAGCTGGGCCGCCCAGAGCAACAGGCTCCGCATGACAAAATCACTGCAGCTGCAGCCCCGGGAGGTCCCCAGGACCCCAGGTAAGGCGGCTGGCCGCAGCCTCTCCTACCACACCCAGGGCAACTTGCTGCACGCCAAAGCGCACGTGTCATTCCCTGGGGACAAGTAGCGGTGGTGCAAGATGCACTGCCACTGCTTCTCCCAAGGAGCCACATGTCCATGCACATCTGGACACGGCCCTTGGAGTTTTGGTGCGAGTTGTGAATAGCGCGCTCTGTACAAGCATCTAAGGGAGGTAGGTGTGTGATTGAGTCGGTTGGCAACCAGGAGGCAAATGCCTGAAACATCAGAACACCAGATGGAACCATTTCAGTCCCTCAGCGCCTTTACGAGCAAACTGGGCATAAGCTGGGAAGACTGTGTGGCCTAATGGACAAAACATTGGCTTTGCAGTCCAGTAAACTCGAATTTATTCCTAGCAGTGACGTAGCATGAGTCACAGCATCTTTCTTTGCTTTCTATTTCCTACTTAGATTGTGATCTCTTCTGGGCAGAGACGATCTCGCATTGTTTATGGACAGCACCCTGCACAATGCGGCCTTTGTGTTGTTTGGGACCGCAGGTGGTGCTGTAACAGAAATATTAGAGGTTAATTTGTTATAAACACATTTCTCACCACTCACTTTACCATTATTCTTTTAATAGATGTTTCTGAAACCATCTGGGCATCAGTCAACCTTATCAGTTGGATGGGCTGGTACTCAACTGACAGCTGAGGAAAAAAACGAATGCGTAACCTTTCCCTCGCTGTGTTTAAATACAGAATTCAACATGTTGGAAATGCATTACCCTGTTACATTATTACTAGACAATTTGGTAGTGACAGAGCTGGTTGCTGTTGCTGTAGCCAAGGATTTTGAAGAATTTGGATCAGATTTGGTAAAATACTACATTTCCTTTACTTATGCTAAAGCCAATGAGAGGTAAGAGGATGCTGTATCTCGTAGACAGCGTTCAGCAACAGTCTTCCTGCGTAGGAAAAACAGTAGCTAATACAGCACAGTGTCCACATCACAGATATTTCCCCAGCTCCCATAGGATCCTTCTTTAGTACCCTTCACAGAAAGACAATGACTGAATAGGCCATGAAGGCTGAGTTCTCCTTTCACTTGTAGAGGGCAGCAGCATCTGTCCAGCGTGGTTCCTGTTGAATAAAACCCAGTATCACAGGGCTGTCAAACTGCCTCCTTGTGCAAGCAGTGAATGCACATAATGTTTGTGAAAGAGTAAAAGCAATAGTCCCAATTTTCAGTTCATTGTAATTTGCTTTTCTTGTTTTCAAAACCATCACCATCCACCAAGCTTTCCACTCACTGCTGAGCCCTGAAATCTGACGGTTGCCCTGCAGTCGTTTTCTTCTTCAAACCAAACTCAGTCATTTCGATCTGGATTCCATTTCATTTGGGACCTGGAGTTGAGTCTGAATTAAGGCTAGGGCTTAGCATTGCAGGGAAGGATTTAAAACACGGCCAGCTTTTCAGCCGTAAGTGTTGTATCACTTTCTGTTAGATCTACACATATTAAGGTGAAATCTCACAAGGATGATCATTCTTCACTACTGTAATGGGAGAATAGGCTTCTTCTTATGTGACAGGGAACCCAAAGTGCAAGAGCTGACTCTGATCCAAAAATTAAAATCCAACCCACATCCCCAAATTCTAAGTGGTTCCATCTGAGAGTCGAGTTCTGGCCCATCTCTAACACTACAGAGAGGATACCAAGAGGACAAATTTGTCCTTACTTGCCATACTTTACACTGCTAACATCCCAGCCTGAAATCCTTGTTGCTAACATAAATAATGATCAGAGACCTAATAAAGGAAGTTAATAAATGCTTCAAATGTCTGCCCCTCGCAGCGAATTTAAAGCGACCAGGGAAATGCATTTCACAAGATAATCAGTAGTGTCAATTTAGGATGGTTCAGCATAAGGCTACCTGCAGGAGTTGTAGGACCACAAAGTGAAAATGCTTGTGGGGCGGTGTGATGATTGTGGCTACTCTGTATACTACTCTGAGTATGGCTTATAAATTATTACTTGTTTAGCACTGAGTCTGAAATCACTGCTTTGTTAAAAGGTTACATTTCCCAATGTCCAATGGAGAAATAAATCACATCCTAACTGTTTTCATAACCTGGTTTGAGTACTAGCTCCATTCTTTTTTTTAAACTCATTTCATGTGTAAACGTAACAAGTCCAGATGTGAAGTCTGGCATTCTCTGCATCCAGCTGAAGGAAATGTCTGAAAGAATGCTCAAAGGTACAACAGTAGAGACAGAAAGAAGCAGTTTATATGTCCAGAGTGTTATTTCCTGTAGATCTCTGTCCTTATATCAGGTCATGAAAGAAGCGGCATGCAGCGTGTAGGCAGACAGAGCACATGAAACAAAATAAAACTGCTACCTAGAGCCTAGTACTCAACACTTCTCTGTACCAGGCACTTGTGCTGCTAAGCAGAAGTGTGCATTTCATCTAACTCTGCTTCTGCCACTCAGCCGCTGTGATTTGAAATAAAGGATTATCTGGCTTGTTGGCACCAAACTCTTTATTTGGCACCAGAAGAGACCGGAATCTGGGAGTCAGTGTTACAAAAGTGGGCTTAGGGGTAGAGAATATGATGCGTCTGAAGGGCGGTTTTTAAAAACCGGGTACCCGAGCCATAGCAGCTCTGCTCAGATCAACACCGCGTGGTTCAATCTGTTGCTGTTTGTCAGCATTTTAAATCCCTGCATTTCCTCTCCTACCTGCTTGTGATTGTTAGAGGAGGAAGAGGTCTTCTGTCCTGTCCTTTCTCACTAATCACCTCTGTCTGACATGCCTCCCGTAACCTTATCACCAGCGATCTTTCTGCAGCATGTGTAGTTGGGCATAGTGCCTGCATGAATAGGGTGGTCTAAAAATGTAGCAAGGGTGTTCTATTTTGATTTTGTCACAAGAGAGTCCCCTTTCATCGTGCTTAACATGTTGTCCGTGAAAACCATGACGGTAACTTCATAACTCCCTCCAGAGTGCCCCCCTGCATGTGCCAAAAGCTTGCTGCGCCTCATCAAGAAACAAGACATGGGGGGGAAGTGGAGATTTGGCTGAGAAAAGGAGCACTGTGACTCCTTGCTTGTTTGTCCCTTCTCAGAAAGGCCTCAGGACAGCAACAAGGTCTTTGCATTGAATACCAGCCGGTGGCCTCCTGTGTGGACCGCCTCCTGCCATTCATTTTGGAGCACTGCAAGGGAGATCCACTTGGAGAGCACATTGCAGAAGGTCACGGGAGATTATGCAAAGTGGAGTTCTCCCTGCCAGTCTTTCCTGGATCAGATGACCTATTTGTTCCCTGCAATTTTGTCAATCCAGTGTCAGGATTATTATTTTTGCTAGCATGAGATCAGGTTGTCTTGCAAATGGAGCTGTTGGACTATGCGATGAACTGTATGAAGGGTGGCTAAAGACAATCTGTATGATATGCTCAAAGCAGCACAGAGCGTGGATCATCTGCTAGGATCTCTTTTGGACACCCTCCTCCCCGTCCCCATCTATTCTGTGCCATTGCAGGGACATTGGTCATTGGTGGCACCTGGATCTCTCCCCTTTTCTGCCTCTGGTACTCAAGCATCCAGTCAAGACAGGATGAAATGTAATGGCCTGTGATATACAGGAGGTCAGGTTAGATGATATAACAGCCCCTTCTGGGTTTAAACTTCCTGAAATCATCCTTGCTGTGTTTTCTGAAGAAAACCTGGATAATCCGGTTTCCTTCCCAGTTGGCAAAAGAACCAGTCATTCCACTTTTGGGCCTGGAATGCATTACGTTTTATATAGTCAGATGGGGAAAGGCTCACAATGAAGCAGCAGGGAACACGCTTCCTGCTATGTCCTCTTTGAACTGCAGCCCTCAGCTCCAGGGCTGGAATGACCCCACTGATTTAGGTGCAGTTTCTCTGGATTCATGCTGGGGTAGTGCAGAATAGCATTTGGCCCAGGCCAGAAAAGGCCCGTTAGATCATTACGTCCATCTTCCTGCCAGAGAAGAATTGCTCCCTATTGCACATTTATTTTTTCCAGCTTTAGAAGCACGCCAAGAAAAGGGGCTTCTACCACACCCCTAAGGAGGTTATCCAATGCGTACAGTAGCTTTCCTAATATAGTCGCTGTGCCAAGGGCCTTTTCAAAGTGGCCGGATCACTTCCTGATGGCAAATACTAATGTCATCTACTAGATTATGCCCTTTCATGCCTTCTCGCTCTGACCCAAGACGTAAGAGGGGAAGATCATGTCATGCTGCTTTCTGCTGTGTTGTGATCTAGTTTGTGGTCCTGCCCACTTCTTGTGCTTCCCCCTTCTCTGATGTATCTGGGATCTATTTATGTGCGAAGCACAGAGTATGTCACCTTGGCTCTTTGAAAATCAGAGGGAGTTTTACCCTTGGTTTATGTGGGGCCAGGATTCCACCCAGCGCACGTAATAATTCTTCACGCGCACGTTGTGAATTGAACCTGGCCAACTCGAGTGATTTTTATCACACGTTTCATGGTATTTGGTGTTGTTATGAAACCCCTGGCTCCTGGGGACATGCAGTTAGGTGAGAATCTCAGTCTGGAGGGTTTTCTTCCCCCTAAATCAAGTTTCTAGATCTCAAGATTGCAGAGAAGGCCTCAAAGATACGACCTGAGTGCATTCTTACATTCTCAGAAAACAGATGGCAAATATAAAGGACCCAGCGTTTGTGCTGGGAAATACTCAAGGCTAATAGTTGGCGCTTCTACGGCAGGTTTTACTTGAGGATCTGAAGGGACTTCAGAAACTCAAGTGAAAAAAAGTGGCCAAGCAGCCCCGCGCCGTAGGGAGTTACAGCAGCCCCATCTTTCGGAAAGGGACCAGGGACACACAGAATGTAGGTTTGATCTGTCCAAATTTTATCTGGTTCATCTCATTCACTGAAATAGTCTTGTTCTTCGTCAGATGGACTGGAATCAACACGTATCACCATCTGGATTCTCTTTCTTTCTACGCGTTCATTTAAAACAAAAAAATCTGTTTAACTGGAGTCCGGAGTCTTAGTCAATACAGAACTCGAGAGTGATTGACAGCTCCAGGCTGAAATGAACATTTCTGAGCGTATTATTAAATGTCTCTCAAAGCGTCTTAGGCAGATGTTTGTTCTCTCAGATTTTCCAAACGTTATAGGAACCCCAGGCAGCACATTCCTCAGAACGGGATGTCATCATCACCTGTGTTCATACCCAGGCTCATCCAAGAAACACTTTTATTCCAGGGTAACTGGTTTTGCATTTCTGATGAAGCTCTTAAAAGCAAAAAACCCTTTCAGCTGTGGGCAGGAGGCCTGGTGGGGGACACAGAGACTCCATGACATAGCACAGGGACCACCGCTTTGCCAGGCATTAGGCATTCGTTATGATTGCAGCTTAAAGACCACTGCATTACACTTCACCGTGCCAGTGGGAGATGGGAGAAGGACGTTGTCATCTTCCATTTCGCACAGCAGGAGAGCATGGCACAGAGAAGTAAAGGCCTGTTTTCAGTAGTGGCATCTATATTTACATTGATTTGGGGGTGTCCAAATTTTGACTCCTCAGGCTTAAATTTCAGGGGTTGTGATCACCCCCAGCCCCAGCTGAAGTCAGTAGGAACTGATTGTGGGTAGTGCCTCAAAAATCCAAACCCAGGAGGCTAAATGTGAGCATCCATACAGTACGGCATCCAAAATCAGATGCTACTTTGGAAAACTGCAGTGCAAGGGACTTAGCTGGGGTCTCAGAGGAAAGTCCTGGGAGATTTGGGAAGGGAGGCTCACCTTGCAGGTCACCACTTCACCGCTATACACAATTCCAGATGCTCAGCAGCCTGAGCTCACAAGCGTGCCGGCAGAAGACCGAGCCATTATTACCATGCAGGGTCTATTATCTGTTTTCAAAATAACTTGAGAGTTTTTTGCTGGCAGCAATAGCAAGATAGGCAGTATTTTTTTAAAATTTCTGTCCTGTCGCTGTCCACACAGTGGGTGAAACCAGCACCACTGAAGTCAACAGGAGTTTTGGCCTCAACTTCAGCGGGGTCAGGATTTCACTCACTTCCTTAATTAAATGTTTGTTACACATGGAGAAAGTCACTGTGCCTACTGCAGGAGGCATGTGTTTCTGTGCATGCCAAAGCAAGACATGGCCTCTAGGGAACAATGGAGTTAGCTGTGCTTTCTGTTTCGATTTAAGTTTGACATCTTTCATCCTATACATACAGCATTTTGGCAGTGTTTTGATAACTCTTGTTCTGCTTGACTCATTTAGAGCAAACAAGTGATGTCAATATTTTGCCAGATGAGAAAATAATTCCCTATAGTTTATAAGGTGACACTGTCAAGGGTGGAAGGATCCAGATATGACCTACCTGTGCAGCTTACAAAACCCCTGGAATTATTTTGCAGACTTCCCTGTAGAAAAGGGATTTCAGAGGATGGGATTTTCAAAAGGCACTCAGCACTGTGCCAATTTTGCTCCTGTTTGAAGCTGACCTGAACTTTACTACCGACTCCTACTGGAAGAGATTTAAGCTAATGCTTTGCAACATGGTCAGGAAGATCTTGGCAGTATGTTGCGCTGCTGAGCATTGGAGGAAAATCGACTACAGAGGCCTGATCACCTACTGTCTTGCACAGTGCAGAGTTCAGACAAACTGGCCAAAGTGTAGGAGTAGTGATTGATAAAACCTGGTCATATCCTGAAAGTCCTGTTACAATCCTGCCCAGAGGCTTGACTAAGAAACGCATCACTTTTGACATGTGACCAGGAAAGCACCAATTTCAATTCTGTCTGGCCCAGGGCGGGTCGCCATCTGGCCCAGGGGTGGGGAGCAGCCCAGGCCTTGGGGCGTGCGGCCAGTCCTGCTGTCCCCAGGTGAATGGGGACAGCAGCCCTACTGCCTAGACACCCCAGCCCATCTGCCCTGCACCCAAAGCCGGGGGCATTGGATGGAGCAAGAGGTCCGGGTCGTAATGGCAGGGTGTACTCGGTCAGCAGATGGGATGGGGCTGTGGGCAGGCAGGGAGTGGCTCTGGGAGCAGGTTGGGTGGGCAGGGCTGGGGCTGGGATCACGGGCAGTGACAGCGCAGGACCAGGGCCACGATCCATAGCAGTGACAGTGCAGGGCCGGGGTCCAGGGCAGAGCTGTGATTCACAGGGAGTGGATCATGGCTCTGCCCTGGGTCCCGGCCCTGTGCTGTCACTGCCCCACGATCCTGGCCCTGCCCGTCCCGCTCCCAGATGCTGCTCCTCGCCCACCCATGGCCCCATCCTGTCTGCCTGGCTGAGCACGCCCTGCCCACGGGGGTCCCAAGCCAGTCTTGAGGAAGACCCTGCCTGCCCACGTGCCTGCTCCATCTTGCACACCTGGCCAGGTGCAGGGCAGACGCATCGGGGCCGGACAGGATCAGTGCCCCCTCCCCTCTGCCCCCCGCGTCGGGCCTGGTTAGCACCCTAGAGTCTACCATTTTGATAGCATCACTCTAAGAAATGACCTGTGGGAATCCTTGAGTCTGGGGATGACTTTGCTCACAGTGAAGGGCAATCCAGAGGTATAACAGTGCAGCTCTCTACCTGGGGAGCACCTGCTCCTGTTATGCTGATTAAAGCAGTGTGATCAGCTCTTGCTGTGGCAGTGACTGCTTTTGCACCCCCCAAATCCCCACACAAAGGCAGCACCCAGGGCTGCTGTCCTGGTTGCCCCGTCTCAGTTATGTCATGGGGGCAGTAGGTGGAATTTGCTCCTGTTCTTAAATGGCAGGGAGAGTTTGGGCTAGCTGCCTGCACTGGGTGAATAGTCCCTGATGAGGAGCACAACTGGGAAACTCAGGACTTATATAGCAAAATATTTATTATAAGCCAAATTTCCATTGAAGTCAGCGGAGCTAATCCAGTGCACTTCAGTGAGGGATTGAGACCTCCTTGTTTTGCATGGCTTATATCTAGAATAAAAATACTGCTGCTGAAGGGTGATGTTTGCTGTACTTTTCTCAGATGAATCCTGGCTGGTAACTATATTTATTCCTGCAACATAACTGCTGCTAATCTTGGGGTAGAAAGAGAAGTTTCAAAGCAGCTTTTATTTTTAAAAATTACGATATCTGTACACAATGTTACAGATTTAGTTTAGCAGCATTGAGTCCGAGTTTCATTCTGTTTTACCATGTATGCACAAGGAAACTTTCACAGAGGGGACAGGTGGTGCAGTAATACAAGCAAAGGATTATTTTTAGGTATTATTGGTAATACGGCAGGACAAGTTCATATTTATAAAAGATGTGGTTTCTTTTGTAATCGATGTACTGGAGAACAAGCCTAAATGTCAGATTTTCAGAAAACCTCAGCACCCATTCAGGGACTCAAGTAAGTGGCGCTGGGCATCACTTCTTCTGAATTATGTGCCTAAATGGAACAGAGCTATTTAGAAAAGCTGACCCCGGTGACATATGTGATGTGTTGATGTCTCTAAATAGCTCTCAGCAGGTGGAAATGCTGGGAAACGGGGAGGACTTCTGATCATTCCACCTTGGACAGGGTTTTTTTTCCTTTTCTATCCATGTCTATTTAAAAAAGAAATGGGCAAAAGTTTCTCTTGTTTCTCTAGGCCTGGGTCACAGCATCTTAGTATGGGTGGGTGCGATCTCTGATGTTTCTCAGAGGCGGATAAAGCTACTTTTGAGGGACCATCCTCAAACCAAGCCACCTTCCTGAGCAATAAGCCTAATTGATGCGACAACAAAGGAACCGTGAGGGTTACTCTTGTTAATGAAGCTCCAAATAATATACTAATAAAACACACTGGTGCCTTTTCACTAGACTAGTGCATTAAACCAAGACATGTGGCTTCTGTAGTTCGAGGGTAAGCAGACTGAAGAATACATTGGCGTATTCTTCTAAACTGTAGGCCTTGATCCAGCAAAGCATTTAATCAGATACATAACTTTAGGAATGTGAGTAGCCTTGTAACATTAAGCATGTGAAATCAGTGCAATTACCCACGTGCTTTAAAAGTGCACGAGCATGAAGCTTTGGTTGGACTGGACCTTAGTCTTGGTCACAGTTCCACCTCCTGGTGAACAGGGGGCAAGACTTTATAAAGTGACTAGTGGTTTGGGATGCCTCAGATTTTGGGCACTTCAGTGGACTTACCTAACGGGGCCCCTTTTCCAGGAGTAGCTGCTCAGATGTTTGGGAAATCAAATCGCTTTAAAGCTGGGCCCCTGAAAGCTAATGCATCTGAAAACTCTTGTAATATTTGGAAATCTTATCCCAACGCCCTGCTTCTGTTCTTACTTGTTCCAGAAGGAACTGAGATCAGGATCCGGCCCATGTATGAGACTGGAAAGACATAACTATCTTATCTGGTCAAGCTGATTTTAAAATGGTCTCGGTGTCTTGCTGCTGATAACCAGTCTCTTCTGCATTCTGTTACCAGGGTAAGAGGCTGATTTAGAGCCAGTAGATCAGGGGCGGGCAATTATTTTGGGCAGAGGGCTGCTTACTGAGTTTTGGCAAGCCATTGAGGACCACATGACAGGCAGCCCAGGGCAGATTAATATTAATTTTCTAAATTTTTGAGGAGCCCCACGGGCCAGATAGAATGGCCTGGCGGGCCGCATCCAGTCCCCGGGCTGCATTTTGCCCACCCCTGCAGTAGATCCTCAGCATAGGTCAATCCTTGTTCAGATCAATAGGATCCTACCCTCTTTTTACTGTTCCCCACCCTCCCAAACTGTGCTGTAGCCTTGCACAGCAGAGTCCACTCATGGTTTGCAAACATAGGTTCCCACCTCCTCTCAGGGAGGTCAAGGGAAAGCCTTCCATTGACTTCAGTGACGTAGGTTTATGCTACACCGCATGATTCTGCCCTGCACGACCAAATCACATTTATGCTGCCATGTTGTAATCGAGCCATCTGAAACTAATGGAAAGCATAGACACAGACCACAAACCATCTCCCCGCTTAGCTATGAAATGGTAAGAATTTAATAATCTCAAAAAGTGGATAATGTGATAGTAATTCGCTGTGAATTCTAAGCCCAAGAAGAGATTATTTTGCATGATTTAAAAGCTAACTGTGAGGCATGAAAAATCTGTGTGCAGGATTCTTCTTTAAATTTGAGAGAGTATAAACAGATGTAGATTAAGCATCACATAAGGGCCAGGAAACTACATTTTCTGATGAATTATCTTGGGTTGATCATATGGTTTCTGTATTTTGCATGAAATTAATTCACTTCCAGTAACAATGATTTTAATAGTTTATTATGAAGCCACAGAATAAATATGTGAAGTGAAACCACCAGCTTTTCTGCACAATATCGCCATATGACAACCAAATGGGGAGACCAGGGAAAATTATTACTTAAAGGCATACTGCCCCTTTCTTCTGTTTTCTATTTTATTTGATATATAAGTTCTTATACCACCTTCACAGCTACAGTATTTAAGTGCCTTCTTGTGGTACAATAAGCAATATGGCTAATGTATTTCCAAAATATTTTTCTGGGTAGCAAAAACCAAACAGGGAAGCTTAGTTAATGAACAGACACGGCTTAGAAGTATCCCCTATTTCTGTTGTATGTTAGCCTATTTTATTTTACAGTTGTCTTTTTTGTTTGACCCTGGCGAGCTTTTAAAATGTAAGTGTGAGTTTAACATTAACTAGACAAGTCGTCTTCTAACTTCCGAACCAGTGTGATTCTTTAAAAATCGTGCATAGATCCAAATGAATGGATGCATAGCGGCAAATGGTTGCGTTTTTAAAATGATTTGGTTTCTCATTGTGTGATATTCTGATAGTAACATGGATAAAAAAGAAATGCGTTTAGTTTGCAGCATAGGGGGCCAGATCTTCAGCAGGTCTCCGCATAATTCTGCCAGCCTTGGCCAAGCTGTGCTGATTTACGCTACTTGAGGATAAGGGCAATTAGAAGTTTATTGGACAGTGTTTTACATGGGAGCTGAATTTTCAGTAATGCTGTGATAAATCCATAGGGCGGTCTGCCTTTCCAGAGCTTTCCCCCTCCAGTTAGAAACTGATACACATTTTTGTAACCAAAACTGGAATTCTCTGACAAAATCATATATGCCTTCAGCAGCAGCTGGGGTTTTAGGAGAAGTAGCAAATGTTTGCAAAAGACTTTGCAAAAAACTGCGAGAACTTGCACCTTTTTAAAATCTGTATAGTCTAAACAGAGTCAGAAATGGACGTGTTGCTTTTCTTTCAAACATAAGAAACTAGTTCCAGCATCCACTGTTTTCTTCTGTGACTTGTTTGGATTAGTGAACACAGAGACTGGTGCAGATTGATTGATATATTTATTAACTTGTTGGGCCAGCCCTAATGCTGGGCTATTTACAGTCAAATGAAAACTTTCTCATGCACTTTAAGCTTGAGGAACTTTCAGTTTCCCAGAAACAGGTACAAGCACCACAGGCATTTTTAATCAAAGCGAGCACGCAACTGCAAAACATTTTTCTTTTTCTTTTTCTTTTTTTTGCTGTTTTTTTTCTAGAAGCCAAAAATTGGATCCTTTCTTATTAATGATCATAAAAACTAAATCTTCTTGGCTGGTTTGCCCAGAAATAAATTAGAAAACATCGACAATTGGGGGTCGGACTAGATGATCTGCTCAGGTCCCTTCCGACCCTAGAAACTAGAAACTATGAGACAATGTTGTGGTCTTCCCAAAAATAACATCCTTTTGAAAGTTACAAGTTGTAAGCTTCCAAGATGTTATTTGTTTCCCCCGTAATATCCTTTCCATATGTTGTCTAATACTGTTGACTGTCATTAGACAGTCAAATAGGCAGAAATTGTATAGGACATTAAGAACTTTTATGTGATGTTCCATAAATGTTGTATAAAGAAGATTCATGTATAAACATAAGGGTGTCTTCAAGCCAATGTTGAGAGGAGTTATGGGCTTACTTCCATGTTTTGCCCCAGTGGGAATGCTTTTATTGTCTCATAAATTATACTTCTGCTTCACATACAGTCCACTAAATCATTCTTGAAGTAAAAAATGCTAGGGAAGGGCTTGGAAGGGTTGGTGGAAGGGTAGCAACTTCCTTGTGTACACAGAGAAAAAGTTGCACCTTGCATTATCCAAACAACATGGGGAGAGGAGTACATGTGTTTGCCTTAACCTGCAAACAAAGTCAGGCTGTAGCTGCCTTGCTCATGGGGATGATCCCATTGAAGTGAATCAGACCATCAAAGATTTGCACAGGGATCATTTCTTACTGCATTTCTTAGTGCAATCCTTGCCTCCTTGTGTGAGGTGCTGGGGACCCCTAAATACTCAGCACCTCCTTGATGAAGTATCTTTGCATATGTAAGTCAGTCTCAGTGGCTTAAATGGACCTAGTGGGTGTGTGTTAATGCATG
>NW_017729012.1:60638-67800 GCF_001723915.1 Gavialis gangeticus
CTTGATGAAGTCTCTTTGCATATGTAAGTCAGTCTCAGTGGCTTAAATGGACCTAGTGGGTGTGTGTTAATGCATGTCCCAAAGCCTTTGCAGAATCGGGCCCACAGCATGAAAGACGGCATCAAACTTTTGAAAGCCTATGGTTAAGAAAAGTCCTTCTGTGGTCAATACATATGGTGTTTACTCTGAGTTCTGGAGGAAGGCAAAGCCATCCTGCCTGTGTTATGCCCTGTTACCACTGGATATATACTTGAGGGTAGTCCTTGGGCACTCTTGTAAGTCACTCGTTCCATTCATTTTAGTTAACACATATACTGCTCAAGTAATCAGTCTGGTACTGAAAAATTGGCCCTGCTGTATAGCAGATACCTGACCTTGATCGGAGCCTCTAGATGTTGCCACAGCTTCTGCCATCGAGCATTTGCAAGGCATAGCATCATTGAGCTATTGTGTATTTACGTTTTGCAGAGCTTGGACCTGGATGACCATAGTGAACCAGAGCCGAGAAAAATTTCTAATTCCACCATCATTGAAAATGGACATCAGTCTTCAGCAGGTAAGAAAGAAATGCAAGAAAGACAAATAAGTTCCAAGACCAGCCTCCCCGGCAAACTACGGCTGCGTGTAAAGTCGGGTTCTGTCAGTACGAGCAACTTCCTGGTGTTGCAAGTGTTAGCTTCATACTATTTCAACGTGATTATTGTACCGTGCTGATGATCTTACAGACCTTTAGGTATGTGCTTCATTTTTCTACTATGAGTAGTCCCACTGACTTGGTAAGCTTGTTCCTAAGTGTAGGATCTGGGCCTAAATCTTAGCATCATCAGTGCAATTTCCAGTTATTCTCAATAAGATTTAGTAATCTGGGTGCCTTTCTGTCCATATTTTTTAAGACTTCTGCATGCTACTAATTAACTCTCCCTTCCCTTCTGGGGAACCGGTCTTATTATCTCCATGTTATACAAGGGGAAAGCAAAGCAGAGAGCTTTTAAGTGAACAAACAAAAAAAAAAACAACAAAGGAGTCCTGAGACTTGGTCCCCAGGAGCAGATGTAGTGGCAGCAGGCACAGTGGCTCCAAAATGAAACATAGTACACTGTCATATAGGACAAGGCATCATCATGACTTTTACAAAGCTCGATTTCAGCATGCTCAGTCTCCTGAGAATGACATGGTACTGTTAAAGGGGAAATTAATCTAGTTAATCCGGTGTTTCAGAAACCAAAATGAAATAAAGCCATTGTGCCTAGGGAATTGTTTTGAATTTTAAAAATAGCTGAAAATAAAATAATTTTCCTCCCCTGTTTCCTTTTATTCCCTAGGTCAGGCAAAGGTTTCACATGAAGTGATCTCTTCTCTTCCCATGTCAAACTCTTCCCCTGAAGCACATGCCCCTGCTGTGTCCTTACAAATGCCACACCTTCCTGTGACTGCAGTGACCAGAGTATCAGAAAAGTTTTCTGGAGAAACCTCCTCATCATCAGGGACAGCCAATGCATCCAGTGGCCTGGTAGGACAGAGCAGGAACAAAAATGAGACTGTGATGAAAACATCCAACCAATCGGGTAAGAGAGAAATGTCTAGCTATGAAAGAAATTTGTTCACTTAAGCTAGGTCTGATATTTTTATAAAGTAAAAATCACCATTTGATTCATCTTCTAGCTGTTTGGTGTTGAATGCTTTTGTGACGTGCAATTCATTCAAGCTTAGTAGCTGCAGGGTTTATAGCCTAATTTATTTAAACATAATTTTCACACTTCAGGGGATATCCCATTAAAGTCCACGGGAATCCTCTCATTGAGTCCAGTGGTTCTGGGATCAGACCCATAGGGTTTTATTCACAGTGTCCCCATGAGGAACCCATTACAGATGAGAAAATGGAGGTAAAGAAATTTCAGGTGAACTAAGCAGAATAACAAAGGGGACCAGGCAAGAAAATGGAGACAGAAATTAGACAAAGGAGTTCTGATGAGCTGGTAACAAAAAAAACAACCACTTTTTATTTTTTTGCTGGCAAGTGAATGCTTGGTATTTGAACCAAAATTATTGTGGTGCTCAGCTGAAATTCTTCAGTTTCTAACCAGTATTTTTGCATTTTTAATTTACTTGGATCTCTGAGATCAAAATCTCATGTTCATTTTAGGACTTCACGGGCTCAGTTCTCCGATCGCACCAGTTTAACGCTGATGGAACTGCACTGATTTCAGCAGAGCCTTTCTTGTTTGTGAACGGGGAGTTCTGCCCCATTATCGACGTGAAAGAGAAGCTGTTTGCATGTGAATCAACAATTGTTTCTTGGGGTTTCCCTTGGATTAAAACAAAGAAATTAGCCCACATCTTCCCTTTTTTCCTTTTCAGTGAGTGCTGTGAAGACCTGGAATTCCAGTTCGGTGAGAACAGTGGGCACCTCTGTAACTGCAGGTGGGTGCTTTTCCCTACCTTCCTTGCAAGCATCCTACTATGCAAGGATGCTGTTTGTGAGTTTGGCTCTGGGGTTTTGGTGTGGGCTCCTCTCTTCACAAACCAGCATAAATTGAACAGTTGGTTCAGGTCATGACTACATAGCAATGCTGAGAATGTAACAAGGCATCATGAAGATGTCTGATGCAGCTCCACTGAAGTCAAGGGAAGGCTTTCCAGTGATGCCAGTGGGCTTTGGATCACACTTTAGATGAGTTCATAGCAGAGGCTGTCGACAGATGTAGGTTTCAGCCACTTTAAAAGGGGAGGAAGGGTTGGCCCTCTGGAGTGCTCATCAGCTGTGACAAAGTAACTGTTAGGTCTGTATGTCTCTAAAGCAGTGTAAGAGAGTTAAAATGCTGTAACTATAACCCAGAAAGAAACAGGTTTAAAGTTACATCAGTTTTGTTCCACTTATGCCATACCAGTATAACTGTTATGTCTGTCCATGCCCTTGCCCATTCAGCTTCTTTGCAAACTTCTGGGATGTTCCATTCAAGCAAAGGAAAGAAAAGAAAACAGGTTATTTTGAATTACCCACAGTGCCATCTTTCATTACGATCAACATACCCTGTAATCAGCCTCCCACAAGGGAATTTCTCTTTGGACCCTAAAGCTAGCCCTGAGGTCCCGATGTTACTGGATCTGATACACCTTGTGCAATATGGTGAAAGGGGGGCAAACATGACTTTCTGTTGGGCAGCACAGGCAGACCACAGCAGTGGGGCACGTGGGAAAGAGAAGGGCTGTGTGGTGCTCCAGTCCCCTCAGTTGGTGACTTTGCAACCGCTGGAGTCTGGGCTGCTTTTGGGGGGCCGAAATGGTTCCCGAGAGAAACTAAATAGCCCAGAAAGCAACTCTGAATCTCACCATATGACTAGAGCTGCATATGACTTTCCAGGAAGAGTGTGGCAAGCTGCACTGTAGCTCTGTTTCTTCTTGCACTGCCTTCCCGCTGGCTCCATCTCTAGCATACTGTACTTCTTAGCTTGCGCCTTGTAGAGGGGCCAGAGTGAGTCTGCCTGGAGACGCGGTGTCTGCACCAAGGGGCTTGTCCCAAGGCTTTCTGAGGAATGTTTTAGCTCTTCAACACCACTGCAGTGGGACAGATCCCTCCCCAAGAGCCTGCTAGCTCATGCTGGCAGAATAACCTGCAACTTTTCCCTGTGGTGAGGAAGAATAAGTGTGTGGCCGTGTGTCAGGAAGCTGATTAAAAACATATGGCGAGGAAAACACTTAACACTGATGCATCTTGTTTTTATTGCTGTTTACGCAGAGAAAAGCACTTCTGTCACAAAGTCTGTGTCAGCTATGAGCTACGGAATGACTAGTGGAACCAAAGCTACTGAAAGGTAGGCCTTTCCTTGATTTTTGTTACACTAACAAGTGTGTTCACTATTCCTTAAATACAGAGACCAGGTGAGTCCTATTGGGTCCAAACCAAGTATGTAGAAGGGGCTTGAGATGCCCCATTTGAGGCGCAGGGAAGTGGGGAGTGGATAGGGTTTGTAGGTCGGTGGCTAAGGAACAGTCAAGCTGAAGATGGTGGTTAAACTGAGGTTTACATCTGTTGACATGAAAGCCAACATGACAGTATTGGAAGCTGGTTGGGAATACTGTCTGGTTACTGAGCGGTCATCATCGGGTGAGGGGGAGGGTGGCTTTGTGGTTTAGGTGCTAAGTGGAAACATAAGTGATGTAGGTTTAATTACTGGCCCTGCTACTGCCTGCTTACATGACCCAGAAAAAGTCCTCCATTTGCTTTGCACATCCATTTTCCTCCTGTAAAAGAAGGACCGCTACCTCTCTGCCTTGTAGGAGTCTTGGGAGCATGGGCGACTGGTGCCTCCTGAGTCTGGGGGGCACCAGGTTGCATATGGGGGGGACATCCCAGCAGCCAATCATCAAGCCAGTGGCAAGACCAGAAGGGCGCTTCCAGCAGCACTTCCGGTTTTGCGGCTGGTGCTTCCAGGGGGTGCGTGACCAATCTCAGGGGGTGCACATGCACCTGTGTGCATCCCCTATGCGTTGCCAGTACTTGGGAGGATAAATCCATTAATAGATGAGGTGCTCATTTACTGACTGGATGGGAGTTACATGAGCTAGGCAGATAACTATAATAACCCCTGATCTACCTGAATACCCCATCCAGTATGGGACTATTGGTTGCAGTGTACTGGGTTGTGCGTTGACAAGACAAGTGACATATGGCTCCAGGCACAGGGTATTCTGCAGCCCCGTGCTACTAGAACATCTAAGTGCCTGCATACAGCGAGCCGAGAACCATGCTATCACCTGCCTTGTTGCTAGCTCAGCTCTAATCTCTGTGAATGAGCATGTGTGGGATGTACAATGCCTGTTTTTTCAAATTGTCCTTTAATGGACATGCTGGGCCCTTTGTCAGCTCCTTTTAAAGTACTCAGCTGTGTTGAAGTTTTTATTTTGGGTCTGTTTTTGGAAACTGCACACATGACCGATCAAACATTCTTATTTTGACTGGCTTGGAGCTTAGCTCCCAGCGTTAGGTTTCCAAGCGCCTTGCAGGACACAGGCTGACTTTCTGCCCTCCATGGGAAGGCTGACTACCACACATTTTTGATTAATTCAAAGGCACAGTTGTTTAGTGTAGGATTACGCGGTATCACCATTGCTGTTGGGGATATCAAGGCATCCTCAGCATGCAAAATATTTAGCAATACAAATGGAAGGGCAGACAACTTCAGTTTCCTTAACTGGGCTTGCATCTGCCTCCCAAATTAGCCTAACCTGGGTATTAAACTTCTGATGGGCTGCTAGGTAAAGGTGCTGCACCAGCTGTTTGTCATTTGAGTCGCAGAAGGATGTTCATTTTGGGAGACAGGATTCTCTTCCCAGATGTTTGTAAATTATTACATGACCACGAATCATCCACTTCATCCTACTGTCCCTCAGCTTTCCTAAGGCTCCTAATGCCCAGATTTGTCAAGGTATTAGGCATTTGTTTGCTCTGTGCTGCAAGGTCTTAGTGATTTAGACAGCGAGCCCAATTATCAAAAGTATCTCGGGTTCCTTAGTCCTATTGACTCAATGAAACTTAAGCTCCTAAATGCTTAGGTAAGTTGTGAAAATGGGACTGGGGTTTCTTTGAAAATATCCCCCTGTATGCAAAATGCCTGGAGTTCTGCTGGAGCTGATGTCCGTGCTGCATCATGATACCCCGCACCCAGAGAATTTCTCTTTTAACAGATTAATTTTGCATTCTTGTGATTTTTTTTCAGCAGTGTCACCGACAGTTACAGCGATGTAACCCCCAAATCCCACTCCCCTCCACCTACTGTGCACCGCCAAGTGGAAAGGAGGAGAGAGCTCGTGAGGTCGCAGACACTGCCACGGACTTTGGGGACGCAGTCCAGGAAAGCTCTCTTTGAGAAATTTGAACAGGACAGTGGCAAGTATGTCATTCCTTAGGCAGTATTGCATCCAGAGTGGGCTCAATAATGGGAAAAAAGTCTGTTAGCTGATTATAGTGGAGGTTGCCTAGTTGACGATATCTCTCCAGGTTTGAATGGCTGGGAATCTTGGGCTTGATCCAGCTCTCGTGAAGTTACTGGTGAAATTTTCATTTATTCCAGTGAGTGTTAGATCAAGCCCTTGGTAAGCAATTCATGATGAGCTTGAAGATCCAATAATATTGCATAGTCAACCTGGAAAAGGAAGAAGCCAGGAAATACAGAGCTGTAGCTACAGGCTGCCTTTGCTGTTGTCTAGTCACTTTACTGGCCCAGCAGGTGTCCATTCCTTAAACAGGGATATTATAAAAAATTTCCTCTGCATGGCTGCTTACTCTAAGGCTTATGAGAGGAAACTGGAAATACCATGTCGTTATTTATGGCAGTATGTGCTGTGGTCCTGGCTTTAAAATGTTTATAATCCAAATAGAAGATACAGGTGAATCCTGGCCTTACTGAAAAACCAAGATTTCCTGCTGACATCAATAAGATGGGGGTTTCATTTTTTACATTTCTCCAGTGGCATACAGGTTTCCCTCGCCAACCGCTGGGGTTAGGTTCCTGAAAGTTCCCGTGGTTGAAAAAACTCTGGTTGGCAGGCCAAAAGACTTGTGGGGAAAATGGCAGGTGGTGGGCTGATGTGCGGCCATGGAAAACCAGGGTTACTCAAAACTATACCATGGTAGCCAAAATGGTATATAGAATATTAAGCATGGAAAACTGTGGCTGGCAAGGGAAACCTGCACTGGCAGGGTGGTGGGCTTGGAAAAGTGTATTGGTGTCCCCTATGATGTATTTTGCTGGAAGGATGTAGCTGACAGGAGTCTTTTAACCTTTTCTAGACTTCAGTCTGTTGTCCCTTTTCTTTTTCCAGAGGCAAAGGAGAGTCCAAAGCAAAGCTGAAGAGGTCCCAGAGTTTTGGGGTCGCCAGTGCAAGCAGCATTAAGCAAATTCTTTTGGATTGGTGTCGCTCAAAAACCATAGGATACAAGGTGAGGAGACCCTGTCCCTTTCTGAGCTTTTCCTTCCAAATTCCTCACAAATATTTTTTAGAGAAACTGTACTGAAAAATTTGCATTCTGCTGTTATTGAAAAGCAATCTAAAACACTCCAAGCAATTGCTTATATTCATTCCAAGACTTCAAGGCCCTAAGAAAATGCAGTTTGATGTGTGTTGCTACATGTATACTGCACGTGCAAAAGTAAGTGCACAT
>NW_017729012.1:67811-70505 GCF_001723915.1 Gavialis gangeticus
AAGAGAACACACGCTTACCTTTAGGGGAAAGGTGGAGCCCTTTGGAGTTAAAGTAAAGTTTAACTCCAAAAAAAATTGTGGATTTAGATCCCATTCCATCCTGGTGAATCCATTCAAATCTTTTCAATGGATCTAGAGTTTGAGCCAGTTCAGGTGCCTCATTTTCTGGCTCCAAGATAAAAAATGGAGTTTAGTGCTGAGGAGATGCTGAGTCTGGGCCAGAAACAATTCCAGATTCCTTATACCTCAAAAGAGAATCTCCAAATTGAAAAAGAAAATTAAACCTCAACCCCAGGCTTGATTTCCAACCCTCACCATGAGAAAGCTAGGACAACAAGCTTCCCAGTATCAAGGAGTTATATAATTATTGCCAGCAGCAAAAACTAGTAGTCACATCAGTGACAATTCCTGGATACTGAAGCATGCATCTATATATAGATACAATCCTTAGTGCTAAAGCATAGAGGAACACCCCTGTTGCCAACAGACTCTAGTCAGTTTCCTTACCAGGTACCACACCTGATCCTGATCTTGCTGCTCCTGTGTCCCCTTTCTGTTCACCTCCCCCCAAACTGCCTGTTTTTGATGTGGTGCTGTGACTCATCTGCCTTGCCTGTGGGCAGTCTCTGTTACCGTTCAGAGCTCTTCCTTTTTTAGCTTACTAAAAGGACTGAAGTACATGGTTCCACTCCTTCCTGGTATCCTGTATGCTCTTATTTTACGTTGAAAGGTATGAGTCTAAACTATTAGAGATTCCAGAAATCTTTAATGTAGTTCTTTTTCTTAAATCAGTCTGCTCTGCATCATTTCCCATCATGGCATCTGTCATGCGATTCTTTGACACCTAATCCCATCATTATATCCTTATCCTTTTGTTGGGGTTGGCTCTTCTTGATCCCTTATTCATGAGGAATTAAAAGCCAAATCAGGAGCAGCACCTAAAATGAAGGCTACCTCCTTGGAGTTCAGGTTATAAACCAAAGCCACCCAAGCCAAAATTTAATCTGTCAAATTTGGTTCTTCTTTGAAAATCACTAGAACCTACAGTAATTACTGCTGAGAGATGTCATGGAACCATTCTGCTTTTATCATGGTTATGTCAGCTCTGGAATTCTGTCTCTGTACTGATTCAGCTGAGGTGATCATGGTGGAATTCTCACTGCATCTCCTTCAGAGGACTTCTCATCTCACAGTTTTAAGCAAGATTACTGGGGAATTGACTTTGGCATCTGCCAGATAAAGATCCTAAATTGCTTACCTCTGACTCAGTTCTGGTATATATGAGAATACTGTTTACCTATTAAAAATGCTTATGTGTTCTATAAAGGATCTCTTGATAACCAGGGATCATGGTATTCCCTGATTTAAAACAACCCCAATTTTCAGGTTAAAAAATGTAACCCAAAATCCACATTTTTCCATGATTTAGAATGAAACACCACCAATACATAGATATATGTATAGTGGTGTTTCATTTTGATCACAGAAAATGTGCATTTGAGGTTAGTTGTTTTTAACTCAGAATTTGGGTGGCTGGTTGTTTTTTTTTTGTTTGTTTTTTAATTGGAGAAAACCAGGATTCCTGCTAACTACTTAACTACAGTCTAGATAAGAGGGTAAATATTTTTGTGCCTCACTAAGAATAGCTTGGCTCTAAGGGCCTTCTGCCTCTAGTAACAGCCTTGAAATTGATAGGACCAAGTCAGCTGCTTTTAAAAGCCTTGAAGTGGTTCCTAATCAGGTTTGCCAATTATGCAGTTAAATAGAGTACAAGTATATCAGGAAGTAGTAGTACCAGATAATTCCTATGTATTAAGTGGTTTATATAGGTAACCAGTGCTTACTGCAGTGTAAGCAGTAGGCAAAACATTGAGACCAGCATGGTGTAATGCAGTTAGGTGAATTGTATGTTTATCCAGTAAGCATCCAAGTGAAATGCACATAACTTGCTTTTGTAAAGGTACACTTTTTTTTTTTGGTTGAAGAATGTGGCACTATTCTTGTATTTGAGCTAGATGTGTAATTTTACCTAATGGAAAACTCAAGGTTTTCTTAATGCAGATAACACTAGCGTGTCATTTTCCAGACCTTCTTGGGACCATTGCACAAAGAGGTCATATAACCTCTTTAAGCAGTAGCTCTTTGTGGTGCCCTCAGTTAGTGTTGTGAGCATCTCCCCGCTCCCTGGGCTAGCCCACAACTCGCCTACCATGACTTGATGGAACTGTAACTGAAAGGAGGGTTTTAGTGGTGTTCTTGCCCCTGGGCCGGAGATGGTAATACTCACTGGCTTGTTGCAGTTGATCCCAGGGCTCTGCCTCCCCTACACCCTGTCCGTTCCCCAGCTGTGAGGGCCATCATGCTGCTGTGTCAACTCCTACCTCCGGCCTCCTGTATTCTGCTGTTGGGTCTCAGCCTCATCAACCTCTCCTCGAAGTGCAGGCTTGTGGTTATAGCCTTCCCTCAGCTCCTAAACCTTGGTCCTGCCTGTGTCTCTGCGCTGGGCCTGTGTCTGTGGTGCCACTGTAGACTCAGGGTTGACTATGCCCAGCCCAGGCCCTAGGGGTGGTGACTGACCTCAAGTCCCTTCCCACGGAGCTCGGAATTGGGAAGCCTTGTCTGGCTCCCTACTACTGCCCTCGCTCGTCCCCGGCAGGACGGTGTTGTGGGGGTTCTGCTCTGCTGGGTAGCACC
>NW_017729012.1:75505-86133 GCF_001723915.1 Gavialis gangeticus
CCCACGGAGCTCGGAATTGGGAAGCCTTGTCTGGCTCCCTACTACTGCCCTCGCTCGTCCCCGGCAGGACGGTGTTGTGGGGGTTCTGCTCTGCTGGGTAGCACCCTGGTGAGCTCGGCGTCTTGCCTCCTACCTTCCCCCCCCCCCTGCACCCGTCTTCTGCTGGGGTTTTTTAATTTCCCACAGCAGCGGATGTCATCAGCCAGCCACCACCCAGCTTGATTGATAGCCGCTTGAAAAGCTGGCACAGTGCTGGCTTGCATGGCTCCCTCCTTGTGCTGGGGTCTGTGGGCTGCCCTCCCTCTGCCACACTCTTCTTGTTCCCAGACATGAGCATTTGCCTGCTGATATTAATGTTGGTACTCCAGCAGGTATGTGGTTAATAGGAACTTCTCAGGAAATCTTTTCATGATCATCCTCTTCCTTCCCATCCATCTCAGTTTTTGTCTGTCAGGTTAGGTATCTGAGCACACCTGTGAACATGCATACCAGCAGTCTTGCTTTCTAAGGGTACTAAGTATTTATGGTGCTCTCGGTGGGCTAATTTTTCATGGGTACTGAGCACCCACTGCTTCTAGTATTGTGTAATTGAAAATGTGATATTTCTGCTTGAAAATGTTGGCAGTAAAATTTAATACAATTACATTAATGAAATAAGTATAGTTTGGCTTACAAAATAAGTACATAAAATCTCAGAAGGGTAATTGAGAGTAGTTGAACCACTTGGAACAGTATACCAGTTCTTGCCTTCAGAAGTCTCTTCCTGCTGCTTTGAGTATTAGTCTTGGTCTCAGATTTGTAAAATCCATCTGAATTATTTAGTATGAAAACAGAATTAACTTTCTGATCAGGTAATGCTTGTCTCCAAAAATTACATGCATTATTGGACCTCTTTGCAGTAGTTCTGCAATAGCAGTTCCCAAATAAATGAAGCATAAAATAACCCTGCTGTTAATTCTGGTACCCCCACATGTATGTGGAGTCAGTGGGCAGAAACAATTGTCTGTTAATAGATTGCAACCTTGCTTTTGTGTTTTCTAGGGCAACGTATATGTGAAATGCCCCTCAATTGCTGCAGCAATTGCAGCTGTCAATGCATTACATGGAAGGTGGTTTGCAGGTGAGTAAACTCCTATTAAAAAACTGAATTTCTCCAGTGATTTGTGTTTTTAAAAAAAAAGTTTGTAATACCTGTTCATATTTTTTTTGCCTAGGTAAAATGATTACAGCAGCATATGTACCTCTTCCAACATACCACAGCCTTTTTCCTGATTCCATGACTGCAACCCAGTTACTGGTTCCTGTTCGACGATGAAGATGGATTTAGTCAGTTTTGTACATAGTGCTTTTTTTCTTTTCTTTTTTTCTTTTTGGAGGAAAATACAGTTATCTTTTATTTAGATAAAACTAAAGGAAAGGGTTTAGTGTCATTTTGTCTACGCTTCCCGTTACCTTTAAAAAAAAATAAAACGAAGTAAGCAGGAATGCTGTGTGTTCATTTTCCCTAACTAGCATTTCCACTGTATACAAAGCTGTTGACTTCATGTTCTGCCTTGTAATTGTAAATTTTCTGAGTTGATTGTTAGGAAATGAAAAGTAGCTCATAGAAACACATTTTTCTGGAAAAGGCAGATAGGAAATAATGACATTTTTCAAGTTTCACAAGCCTTTATTTTAATGCAACAGTTACATTTTACATTTCAGTAAATGTAGGTGTTCTGCTAAAGGTTAATATCAGAGATAGAATTTATGAAGGGACATGTTTAGTGTTTTGTATAAATTGAAAACTCAGAAGGCTACTGAAAGCTGATTTTGTTCAGTCACTCAGCTTGCTTTTATGCTGAATAATTGATAATAGGATTCAAGGGGTTTGTTTTTTGATGGTAACTTTTGATTAATGTATCTGTAAGTTTCTTTGTAAATACTGTGTGCAGTGTCTCTAAGGTTCCAAACAAAGCTATTTCTGAATTTCCAGATAAGTTTAATTCCATGCAAATAGTATGCACATGTTCAGAGAAGTAGGAAATACAGAAGTATGTTTTGTCTGGTTGCATATAATCTTTGCTCTTTTTAAGCTCTGTGAGCTCTGAAATATATTTTGGGTTACTTCAGTGTGTTTGACAAGACAGCTTAATATTTCTATCAAAACAAATGACTTTCATATTGCAACAATCTTTGTAAGAACTGCTCAAAAATAAAATTCCCTTAAAAAGGCCTCCTGATAAAGTTGTTTTTTTCTTCCAGCTCTGCATCAGATTTAGAGCTGCCAGCAACTAATGTTAAAAAAAAAAAAAATAGGGGTAAAGGTTGCACTGTCCTTTTGCATGCTAGGAAATGAGTACAATCTAAAACTATTTTTTGTAGGACATGCTGTGTTTGCATACAGCACAAAATATATAATTATGCATCTTGTTTTTGAAAGGCAGTAGGAAGAGAAAATAATTTTTTTTCCTGAGAATTCTGATTGTATGAAGTAGGGACAGAGCCTAATCTTCAGCTGACTTGCCTTCCCTTTCTGACTTAACTAAAGCTGTCACTCGAGTAGACAAAGCCCTTGGCATTGGGGATGGTCTTGCTCTGAGCAGGGGGTTGGATTAGATGACCTAAGGTCCCTTCCAGCCCTCATTTTGAGTAATTCTGTGATTCTATCGCGATTGAAGACTAGTCTCCATGGGTGGATCTGTGATATCTGAAACATTTCCAGGTACATGAAATAGGAGGACAGAAACCAGGCAGCAAAATTGCCCTAGTATACGTTAGCTTGATTAGTGGAACATCAAGACCATTAAAAAAGAGAGATGGTTAGTTAACACCTGTAGAGTGAAAATCTGTTAAGTCGATAGAGTCAGTCAGCAAGCTGAATAGTAACACCACAGCAGGAATCAAAGTGGGGTGCTTCTATCCAAAGCAGAAAACCATCTTCCCTGCTTAATCTACACACCCCAAAAGTCTGGGGCAGGAAGGGGATGGGGGATCTGATTTAGGCAAAAAGGCACATGTATGCAAGAAAATACCAAAATTTGGTGGGTGCATTGCTAGTGTGCAGTATGAAGATCTTCCAGTATTTCATTCTTATCCAAAGTTTGCCACAGTGTAGATCAGGGGCAGGCAATTATTTTGGACAGTGGGTTGCTTACTGAGTTTTGGCAAGCCACTGAGGGCCACGTGACAGGCAGCCTAGGGCAGATAACTCTTAATTTTCTAAATTTTTTAGGGGCCCTACGGGCTGGATAGAACAGCCAGGCGGGCTGCATCCAGCCCCTGGGCCACATTTTGCCCACCCCTGGTGTAGATTGTCCTTTTAACAGCAGATTTCTTCTGCAAAGTGCCAGGGACATTGGAAAGTGTAATATAAATATGGATGGATATAGCTGAATCTTCCTCATTATCAGGGATCCCGATTTTTCTGATTTTAAAAAAAATAAAATCCCAATTTCTGTGTTAAGTTACCCAAAGTTCACATTTTTCTTTGAACAAAATGAAATGCCATATGCACTTATGCAGCATTTCAATTCTGCAAAAGCAGTAGTTATGCTGGACTTTTATAATTGCATTTAATTTTGCTGGACTTCTATTGCATTTAAAAAATTAAATTCCATTTAATTTTACTGCATGTAAGAGGTTTATGCATGGGGAGATTTGCCTTGTGTAGCAGAAGCTCCTGACTTCTTACCTTAAGATACCAGTTACCTTTTTTTGCCTGTTTAAAAATAAGTTATGTGGACCCAACTTTTAAGATGGGCTTAATTCAGTATATCTTGCATTAACTGAGAACTAAGCAAACATTATTTTTGGGCTTATCAAAAGTTAATATATGTTTGTACCAGTTGCACTCTTTTTAACTGATAACTGGGTGAATAATAGATGGGATGGGAGGATCAAAGGAAGGAAAAGGGAGGAGTTCTGTTTCGTCTTGGAGTCAACAAATACGGTACTGACTTAACCAGGGATCAGGGTTGCCATTTGCCATCATAAAATGCGAATTTTCTTATTTTGTGGAGAGAAAACCTGGGAAATTGTGAGTTTTCCCATGCAGGCTGGCAGAAGCAGGAGGAGGGCAGTTGGTCAGGGCTGCCATGTGCACGTACACATGCACGTGACCGCCAGGCAGCCTGGAGAGCAGCTACCCACAGGTAAGTCTGGTGGTGGGGGTTGGGACTGAGGCCTCTATCATGAGGGGGGGTGGGAGTTGGGTGTTTTTTGTTTTTAACTTTCCATATTCCAAGCCAAATTAGCCAAAACAACTTCCAATTGCAAGAGTCAATCCAGAACCATATGTGGCCCTACTACTGGCAACATCCGGGGCTACAGATGTTTTCAAAACTTTTGGTGGAGTATGCTACTTGCAGGCCCAAGCCCAAAGGCTTGGGGTTTGTTCCCCCCCCGAGTTTTGCTTGCCCTCAGCCATAAGGCCCCAGGGACAAGCCAGGGAAGAGTCTCTGATTTCCATAAAGTGAGATTAAAGCCAAGACCTCCCCACTCCAGCAGCTAAGTGGGAGGTTTACTATACATTACCTTGGCAGGTACTATCCCTGTGCCAGGAGCATAGTCTTCCACAGGTGCTACTAGGAAGACCACCTCCATGGTCAGTGTTTCCCTTGCCAGGTAAGCGTAGACTGCTCTTTATCTGAGGTGACAAGAAGCTGATACCAAATAGATGTGATATTAGTCCAAAGCCACTGTGGATGGGGCTGCTGCCCAGCCCAAGTAGCGTGTGGGGCTTAGGGCCCAGGGGCCAGGATGTACAGCCACCACAGGACCCTGGGCAGGTTGCAGGACAGAGACATGGGCAGCTCGTGGGAGGGGTAGGAGCAGGGGGCTGGCTCCCGGCTTCTGTGCACACTCCCACAGGGGCATGGGAGGCACATGCCCCCCAGACTTTTGTGTGTGAGGTTGAGTGGGCTGCCTGCTGTGGGCTTGGGCTCCCTGCCCTGCTCTCCTCCCCCAGGACCTGTGGCCCAGCAAGCCTGCCTGGCATGGCCAGGCATGGCAGGGTGGGGAAGTTCAATACCACCACTAGGAGCCTGGTAGGGATGGTGGTGCTGAGGGCACCTCACCATGGTTGTGCAGGGCTTGCAGCACCTGGCCCTGCTCTGCCCTGCCATGCTGGGTCCTGCTTGCTGGGCTGTGGAGACCCTGGGGGAGGGCAGCAGAGCAGGAAGCCCAGAGCTGCACCTGCTCTGTGCACAAATCTGGGGGGCACATTCCTCCCATGCCCTAGCCCTGGAGTGTACGCAGCAGCGGGGAGCCATCCTGTCCCTGCCCCCACACCTGAGCCCACAGTGGGTGGCTTGCACCTGACCCCAACCCTCCACTCCAGCTGTACCACCCATGGAGGGGAGAAAGCGGGGCTGCACACTGCTCCACCAGTGCAGCAGCTACAGCCTCCCACAGGCAGCAACCAGGGCTTGGGGACTGCTGTGGACCCAGGTTCCTGGCCCCATAGCCCTGGCAGTTGGGGGCCCCTTCTGGCAAGGTGGGGGGGAAGGGGAGGCTGTGCATGGGGAGTGAGGTGCAATGGCATGGGCAGGGCACCAGTATATCAGGGCTACTCAGCACCACAAAGCAGTGGAGGACAGCCACAGCTGGACCCATCCTGGTGAGTGAAGGGAGGGGGAGCTCTGATTTTACATGATTAAAAAAAACAAAAAAAAGACAACCCCCCCCCCAAAATCAAACACCAAAATGCATAGGTATTTAGGCTCCCAAGCTGCTTTACAACTGTAAATATATCAATAAAACATTGTGTTCAACTGATACATATGTATAGTGGTGTTTTATTTTAATCATAGAAAAACTGGTATTTGGGGGAACTTTAATGGGCAAATTTGCAATTTTTAAACAGAAAACCAGGATCCCTGCTGATCTACCTATTCCATGTTAACTATAGGTACCAAAGATATGCTGTGATTTCTCCTATGAAATCTGATAAAGTGGCATAGAATCTAACAGGAAGTAAAGGTTAGGTGTGGATGCTATGCATACAGTAGCACTATCTTTTCTCTAGACCACCATTTCCCTTTAAAGAAAATTAGGGGCTTTAATACCATGATGCTGAATGAATATCAGCTAGTTGGGATCCACATGATTAATTTGCTGGCATTAGATAATAGGGTTTGGACCTTTCTAACTCCTGGTATAAAATTATAATGTAGTAGCAAGTTTTGCTTATTGCCTTTATTTTTTTTCTTCATACCTAGTAGATATGCAGCAGTTAAATAAGAACACAAGAAGTACTATACTAGGTCAAACCAGTGGTCTGTCTAGCTGAGTGTGCTTTATAGGGAGAATATTGAACTGGGTATATCTGGAGTGATCTATCCCATATTACCCTCTGGTATCCAAAATCATTGGTTTAGGGATGCCAGATGCCTTGACATGGCAGAGGCCTATTGCTCTTGGCCCTTGGTAGAACATACTGCCTGGACTCTTGTACTCATGGTGGGGTCATGGTGGCAAGGTCAAGAGTGAGGTTTCCAGACTAATAGCAGTCCAAGACTCGTAAGTCCTCAGTAACGGAGCAGGAAAATGAAGCAACTCCTTGGTCTTTTTCCTGGGTTGTAACAGCTAGCTTAGAACCCAGCATTGTATAGCTGGGTTTATTTTTCCCCATTGGATTACCTTGCAATTGTTGATATTTAAGTTTAATCTAATATTTTTTTGCCCACTCACTCCAGCTTGGCAAGAAGTTTCTGCAGCTCCTTTCTATGAGCTCAGGATCTGGATACTGGGAATAATTTACTGTCATTTACAAACTTTGGAGATTTTGCTATGCATCCCCATTTTCAGGTCACTGATGAAAACATTGGGTGGGAGGGGGCAGCACAGATTCCTGCAGGTCCCATTTTTGACCTTCTTCCACCCTGAATTAATCACCTTTTAGCCCTACCCTTTTGCTTCCTATATTTTTATCTTTTAATTCATGAAAGAACCTTCCTTCCAATCCTGTGGGAACTCATTTTTTTAAAGTCTTTAGTGCAGGACCTTGTCAAGCTTTTTGAAAATCCAAATATATTTTTGTTTCATAGTAGTTTGGGGTCAGAAGGGACCTGAATAGATCATCTAGTCAGAACTTGTGAACTGGATGCTTGTTGTTATGTTTGTTAACACTCTCAAAGAACTCCAGCAGACTGAGTCAGATTCCCCTTTAGAAAAAAACGTATTGATGCTACCAACTTGTCAGGGATGGAAGGTGAGATTCACTGGTCTGTAGTTCCCAGCATAATCCTTTAAAGATGGGTGTTATGTTGACAACCTGCTAGTTTTCTGGTACAGGTCATTTGTAATGATAAGTATTGCCAACAATTCTGCAACTTCACCTTTTGAGTTCCTTCAGAATTCTCAGGTGAATGACATAGATCCTGGCAACTTATTAGTATTTAGGGGCTTTCGCCCCTAAAGACAACACTTTAAAGCAGGTTTTAAAGCAGGTTTAAATGCCTCCACAGAAAAGGGGGTGGGGGGAATCCAGCAAGCCTGATCTTTCTTTCTGGAGCCTCCCTGAGCTGCATGGGGGCCTAGTGCTTCGCTCCATGGCTGCAGTGCCCCCTGGGACTGCCCAAGCCAGGTGCCTGCAGGCAGGTGTCACCTGGGGGGAGCTGCTGCTGTCATGGGAGTGGGTGGGGGAGTGGAGACCAGACCTGCCCCCCCCCTTGCAGCTCAGCAGCTCTCTCTTCCCTCCCTGCCACTGGAGAGGCAGATAAGGATCTGGCTCCGACAAAGGTGTACACAACATGGGGTTTTACTTTGCCTTAAATTTGAAGCAGCAATTTAAAAAAAACACCACTTCAGTTTAGGGAGAATTAAACCCCTGTGTCAGGTACAAACCCTAATTTATCAATTTGTTCTTAATCTCTTTGAATGGTGGTTTTGTTATCCCTGCTAGTAGCAGGTTCAGATGGTATGGCAAAACTGGCTTTCTAATATACAGAAAGATCTTAGAGCTGAAAGTAAGATTGGATTCCTTGACAAAATCTAAATGGAAAAACGTGTCCACTTTGCCCTTGGTTAGTGTGCCTGGTTGAGCCTTTTCTGCTATGTATGAGACCTGTCTCAGCCTGTTTTAGCAAAAATATTTCATCCAGGTCAGTCAGGTGGCAAGAATGCAATCTAAATCAAGAACCTTCCCTCTTCTAAGTTAGATTTGGAATCATCAGCATGTTTCTGAGGACTGTCGGCAAGAGAATCAATTGGTCTTCGTGTCAGTCTTACTGGAGTAATGGATTACTACAACTGGTGATCAGTGTATATACAAATCATACAGAGGCCTTGGTAACTGCATGAGTTAAAGTAGGGCTGATATCAGAACTAAGTATATTGCATACAGCTTAAGGGGAAGTGCTGGTTCATAGATGTCTCTGAAGGCTAATGGATGGAAAACAATAGATAAGACTAGCATAAGACACCAGCACAGGGTCAGAATGACCTGGTAAACTGGTTTTCCTACCTGGTAGGAAGGTTGCACTCTGGCGAACTGGATGTGGATGATGTCACCTAAAGATATTTTAGTAATTGGTGAGACATAGGATGTAACAGTTGTTCAGATTAGGGTATTAAAAGGATCTGGGAACCCAGAGTCATTTGTACTGAGGTAAGGGCTATGTGTTAAGTTAGCCTGTATGTAAATAACCCAAGTAGCATTGTGTACTGAGTGATCTGGGGATTCTGGCTTTCTCTGATTTTTTTTAAAAAAAAAAACAATCCCCAATTTATGGGTTAAAACGTAGATTTGTGGTTTAAAAAAGTAACCCAAAATCTACATTTTAATGCAAAAATTGGGGATTTTTTTATCTGTGAAAACCAGGATCCCCAGTGATCATGGATTCTAGAGTCTGGGCTTATTTGTATACAACAAAACTTGACTGAACTTTTGCTACAAAGAACCAAAGCCTGAGTCTTTTTGTTATAACAATTGAGTTAAGAGTAGTAGTATAGTATCACAGACCATCTAAACCAGGGGTGGGCAAAATACGGCCCACAGCGGGTCCCTCAGTCTCGCCTGGCCCAGGCATGCAGCGGGGCTGGGGTGGCTCTGCAGAGGACTGCCTTTCTAGGTAGCCCAGGTGCTGACAGCTCCTTTTGGCTGCCACTAGCCCCAGCCCTGCTGTACCAGTGGGGATCCCCGCTGCACAGCCCCAACCCTGCGTGCCCTGCTCTAGACTCACCCACCCAAGTTCAGAAGCAGCACCAGCAGCAGCATGGGATAGAAGCTGCTGTTCAGCACAGGGGGAAACTGGCCCCTCCCCTTCAGCAAAAACTGCCTGGTGGTGGTGAAACCACCCTGAGTCCACACCACACCAGACTGCCCTGCATCTCCACCACCATCACTGCTGCCTCTGGGCTGCCCAGCACAGCAGCGGTGGCAGTGCAGAGTGGCATGGCACAGTCTCCAGGCTGCTGCAACAAGAACAGCTTGGCAGTGGCGAGGGGGAGGAGCTGCTTTCCCCCCCTCCCCCCCAACACTGAGAAACAGCTTCTGCCTTGTGCTGCTGCTGAGCCTAGATGGGTGAGTACAGAGCAGGTACGTGGAGTGTGGGCTGTGCCCAGGTTCCTACTGATCCAATCTGGCAGGGGTGAGTCTTCCCCTGAAGCAGAAGATCCAGAGTTTCCTGCATGACCTGGGTGCCACCAATTCAAAAAACTAGGTGCAAGAAACAAGTCTGATCTCCCACGAATGATTTAAGGTCTTCTACTCTGCTGAGGTGTCCTGTTCCAAATCTGTGGAGGTCAGAGAGGTGCTCTGAAGATGGGTGTATCTGGTTCCACATATACCAGTACCAAGCTGGACTGGTTCCCTGCATAAGAGAGAGAATCTACATTTGCCCTGTTTGTTGATCTAGAACTTGGTTGAGGTACATCATTAGTAGGGCTTATGAAGCTTCACTAGCCAATTTGATTCGGTCTGATTTTCAATCTGAAATCCATTAAAATTTGCAGAGATTCGGAAGGCTTGCAGCAAACAGCAACTGAGATGGAGGAGGATGGGGGCATCTTTTATATATGGAAAAGGCTGAGATCCCTACTGTTATCCCTATCCATTCCTTTCAACTTACTCTTCTCCCAAAATCCTCTTATTTGTTCTTGTTAGTCTGTCTTGATTATTTCCACCCCCCCAAAAAGAAATCTTTGTTTTCCCTGACAGTGTGTCATCACTATGCAGAAAACCCAGGTCTGCTGGCAGGGGAGGAAGAGGGATCAGGGGGAGAGATGCAAGTTCCCCCTGCCCCAAACTTTCCTGGCAATGATGAGTCTTGTGCTGCTAGTGGGAGCAAGGAGGTGGTAATAGTGCCTGCACCTGCACTACCACCATTAATACCACTAACAAGCAACAGCATGACAGTCTCCACTCCAATTTCAGTTCCCAAGGTGAGCCTTCCAGTTCCTGTAGGTGGAACTGGATCTGGAAGCATAGGAGCTGAGTGCCATAGCTAAGGAAATTCTGGGGAAGAAGGGGAAATCTGAGTTTGTGCTCCATACCCCTCAACAGTGGCAATGTGTAGGGCATGCAGGGGGGTGCATGTACACCCCCTGAGAGTGCTGGTGCAACCCCTGTCAGGCTGAGCTCCCTGTTTAGGCAATGGGCAGGGGGGCAGGCAGGGGTGCTGGTGCTCCTCCCCTCCCCCCCCCCC